>NC_081399.1:7593193-7633678 GCF_030684315.1 Stegostoma tigrinum | reverse complement strand
TCAATCCACTCCACGTGGTACCAAGAAATGGACAGAGGCATTGGATACTTGTCAGTACGAGACAGCCTTCCAGATCTCTATCACACTCCAACCTGTAATATCAGGCCTAATGTTGTAGCTAGTTGCAGCACCTAAAACCCTCTATCTGTGTAATGTCCTGTGCAGCTCCTATAATCATCTCTATCTTTATTACTTTCTCTAGTCTGTACAAACCTCCCTGTCTCGAACCACCACAACCCTGCTAACCCACCCACTCAGTAAATCCCTCCTGCCAGGGGCAGCATGGTGGCACAGTGATTAGTGCTGCTGCCTTGCAGTGCCAGAGACTCTGGGTTGATTCCTGTCGTTAGCAAATATCTGTGTGGATGTGATAATGGGAACTGCAGATGCTGGAGAATCCGAGATAACAAAGTGTGGGGCTGGATGAACACAGCAGGCCAAGTAGCATCTCAGGAGCACAAAAGCTGACGTTTCGGGCTGAGACCCTTCATCAGCTTTTCTGATGAAGGGTCTAGGCCCGAAACGTCAGCTTTTGTGCTCCTGAGATGCTGCTTGGCCTGCTGTGTTCATCCAGCCCCACACTTTGTTATCTGTGTGGAGATTGCATGTTCTCCCCATGTCTGCATGGGGTTCCTCCGGGTCCTCTGGTTTCCTGTCACAGTCCAAAGATATATTGGTTAGGTGGTTTGGCCATGCTAAATTGTCCGTTGTGTCCAGGGATGTGCGGTTTAGGGGGTTCAGGTCGCCTTCTCACGTCTCTACAGCTCTCCCTAATTCTATGACCATTTCTAGCTCCTATAACCCATGTGTTCCTGTAATCTCCAGCTTCTACATCACTGCAAGTTCTCTGCACTCTTCTACTTTTGATCTCTTGAGTATCCCCAATTTCAATAATTCATTCCAAGCTCCATGTTACTTTGCTGTTTGTTGCAGATTTTTGTTCTTAAATTATTTCTGTAATCGTCTCTTGATAGCTCTGCTGAAGGTGATGCTGCTGCCCAGTTAGCATAATCCTACTGTCATTCCGATCAGTAATGCCATTTTCCTCCTCTGCTCTGAGGAAAACAGTCCTAGCTTCTGTGGTTTCCCTACATTCACTGAAGTGCCTCATCCTTGATGCCACTCTCATAACTTGCTGAAAATGTTACCTGCAAAGCAATAGTGTTACTTTGATGAATTTCTTTTTTTTTGGTGCCCCTAGATTTCCAGAGGTGAAGCTATGAAGGAACCTTTGCCTAATGATGAGAGCAGCAGGAGTCAGAGCTACAAATCGGAGCCCAACCTGGAGTCAGATGCATGCCGTTCACCAACCATCTATAAGAGCTTCCAGTTTGAGCCTGTTTCCAATGGCTCGCGCTCGTCCAGTCTGAAGTCAGCTCATGGTGGAGGCTTTGAGATGAGCCATCTACAGTCCATTCGCTCTGAGGCAACCACCTCTACCTCTTATAAGAGCTTGGCCAACCAGACCCGTAATGGAAGCATGTCCTATGACAGCTTGGCCACCCCCTCAGGTAGCCCAGAAGCAGAGTCACCCTGCCCAGTGCCAGGTCCTGAGCCAACGGGCTACCATTCACCCTTTATGTCAGCCAAGATTACTCAGCAAAGGGAGGCGGACCTCCACCGCTACCCGCTAGCTCCTGGTGCATATGGAGCCCCTTCCCACTGCCCCAGGGACCCTCCAGCTATCTCTTCCGACAGCCGGTCACGACAGGAGCGGGAAAAACTGCTGCGAACAGAGGAGACGCCCGCTGTCACTGCCCACCATCACCATCACCAGCATCATACCCGGATCAGTATGTCCTCTGATGACACCAGGCGCTCACCTGGCCTTAAAAGTCCAACCCAGCGAACCACGCCTCCACTAGTCTCTTCGACCTCTTCCTCCTCCTCTTCTCAGTCTGGTGGAGCCCCTGGTCAACCTACACGTTTCTCCAGGGTCTCTGAGGGTGGTGCACACACCCCCAGAGTGCGCTCCATGTGCTCACCTGAGGCTCCCCCCTCCTCTTCTGCCATGGGCAAGTCAACATCCTATGTGGTTGCACGGCCTCCTTATGGAGCTGCATTGGACACCAGTGAAGTACTGGCAACAACGCACCCATTATTGGCTCCCAAGTAAGTTCTATCTGGATTGCACTACATTTCCACTATTTTGTTTTTTTATTAATTCGTTCATGGGATGGGGGCTTCACTGACTAGGCCAGCATTTTATTGCTCATCCCAAATTGCCTAGAGGGCATTCAGGAATCAGCCAGATTGCAGTGGGTCTGGAGTCACGGGTAGTCCAGACCGGGAAAGAATGGTAGCTTCCTATCAGAAAGGATATTACTGAACCAGATGGGTTTTTTCCGATATAACGTGGTGTAGAGCTGGATGAACACAACAGGCCAGGCAGTATCAGAGGAGGAGGAAAGCTGACGTTTCAGGTCGAGACCCTTCTTCAGAAATGGGGAGGGGAAGGGATTCTGAAATAAATAGGGAGAGAGGGGATGGCAGAAAGAAGATGGATCGAGGAGAAGATGGGTGGAGCGGAGACAGACAGGTCAAAAGGTGGGGTTGGAGCCAGTGAAGGTGAATGTCGGTAGGGAGTTAGGGAGGACGGACAGGTCAAGGAGATGGGATGAGGTTAGTGGGTAGTAGATGGGTGTGGGGCTTGAGGTGGGAGGACCGGTTGGGAGGCGGGGTCAAGCTGGGCTGATTTTGGGATGCGGTCAGGGGAGGGGTGATTTTGAAGCTTGTGAAGTCCACATTGATGTCCTTGCGTTGCAGAGTTCCTAAGTGAAATATGAGATGCTGTTCCTCCAGCTTTCGGGTGGCGTCATTGTGGCAATGCAGGAGGCCCAGGGTGGACGTGTCGCCCAGGGACTTGGAGTTGGAGTGGGAGGTAGAGTTGAAATGGTTCTCAACTGGGAGGTGTAGTTGTTTGTTGCGAACCGAGCGAAGGTATTCTGCAAAGCGGTCCCCAAGCCTCTGCTTGGTTTCTCTGATGTAGAGGAGGCCACAACGGGAGCAGAGGATACAGTATACCACATAGCAGACGTGCAGGTGAACATCTATTTGATGTGGAATGTCTTCATAGGGCCTGGGATGGGTGAGGGGGCAGATGTAGGCATAGGTGTAGCACTTGCTCTGGTTTCAGGGAAAAGTGCCGGGTATGGTAGGGCTGGAGGGGACTGTGGAGCGGACAAGGGAGTCATGGAGAGAGTGGTCCTTCCAGAAAGCAGATGACGGTGGGGAGGGCAAAATGTCTTTGGTCGTGGGGTCAGACTGCAAACGGCAGAAGTGTCAGAGGATGATGAATTGGATTCAGAGGTTGGTGGGGCGATAGGTGAGGATGCCAGGCTTCTGTTTTGGTTGTTATTGCAGGTGGGGGTGTGAGGGATGAGTTGCGGGAAATGTGAGAGGATGTCCGGGAGTGGAATGCCTCATCTCGGGATCAAATGCGGCGGAGGCAAAGGCTTTGGGAATAGGGGATGGCCTTTTTGCAGGAAGGGGAGTGAGAGGCGGCATACTCTAGGTAGTTGTGGGAGTCGGTAGGTTTGAAATGGATATCAGTTTCCAGGTGGATGCCAGAGAGGTCCAGGAAGGAGAGAGAGAGGTATCCAAGATGGTCCAGGTGAACTTAAGGTTGGGATGGAAGGTGCTGGTGAAGTGGATGAACTGTTCAAGCTCCTCATGGGAGCACATGGCAGGAAAGGTGGGGTTTAGGGCCAGTGTAGGTTCAGAAGAGAGATTGTTTCACGTAACCTACAAAGAGGCAGGCATAGCTTAGGCCTATGCAGGTGCCCATGGCCACCCACTTTGTTCTTTCGGAAATGGGAGGAATTGAAAGAGAAGTTGTGAGGGTGAGGATGAGTTCGGCCAAGCGGATAAGTTCGGTGGCGCAGGAACAGGCGGAGACAATGGGTCGATCAGGGCTGGTGGGTTTGTGGATTTGGGAAGGAGATAGAAGCGGGCCATGCGGGGTTGGGGAACGATGAGGTTTTAAGGCTGTGGGTGGGAGCTCAACTGAAGACCAGGGAATTAGAAGTTTTGGAGGAGATGGAGGACAATCAACAATGGTTTCATGGTTAGAATCAGACTCTTAATTCCAGACTTCTGTTAAATTCAAATTCCACTATCCGTCACGGCAGGATTCGAACTCAGATTCCCAGAACATTACCTGGATCTATGGATTAACAGTCCACCGTCAATACCACACCGCGATCACCTTCCAAAATGTCCCTCTGCTACCCAAGCAGATTTATTTTTGTTTTCTTGAAATTTAGAAAGTGTTAGTTGCTTTTGATGTCAGGAAACAGTAAGATCCATTGGCTGTCTGGCTCAGAAGCTCGGAGTCCTGACTTTGCATAATGGAATAATAATGGAACAATTTGTAGAAGCTGAGAGATGTAGGAGCAGGAGTGACTGTTCAGCACCCCTCACCCCAGACCTGCTGTACCATTCTACGCAATCATGCCTGATCAACTCCACTTTCCCACCCACTCCCTGTATCTATCAATTTCATCAGCATCCAGAAAAATTGCTTGATCTCAGTCTTAAATGTACTCAATGACTGAGCGTGCTCCACTCTCTGGTGGAAAGAATTCCCAAGAATGAAGATATTTCACCTTCTCTCAGACTGATAGAGGCTTAAGGGGCTGAATGGCCTACTACTCTTAATTCCTATGGAATGGCCAGCCTCCCTCTCCTCATCCCCTTCCAGTCAAGCAGGGAAAAAAAGACTCTCAGCTTCAATCCTGTCAGTCCTCCTGAAAAATTTGATACTTTGTTTTACTCCAGTCATGATCCAGCAGCCTGCACTGATAATCCAGAGGGATAACTTCACATCCTGCCAAGTAGTTTGAAAATTAAAACTAAATCGGCTAAGTTAATAAAATGGTAGGATAAGTGCTGGTGATATGCAACAATCTGTTGTGAAAAGCCAAGCTACTTCATTAATATCCTTTTCCAAAAAGGAAACCGGTTGTCCCTGTCCCTGTTCTGTGTTCTCATAGACTTTAGCCATGAGCAATAAGATTGATGCTTAATCAATCTTGAAATGGCTTACAGGCAACTTAGACATGTTAAACCACTGTGAATGCAATAAGGATGTTTATTGACTGAAGCAGGCCTGCCACCATCTTTCAAAGGGATGCTTTAGGATGGGGAGTAAAAGCTGGTGTTGCCAGCAATGCCCACAGATGGCCATTCTCCTCCACTTGAGCCCAAAATTCCAATTCAGCCTTCTGTCTCAGCGGCTGAGTTGGTACCAGTGCTGAAGGAATGTCACAGTCATGAAGAAACAGCTCTGTCAAATGTGCCATCTTTTGAGTGAGATGTAAAATCCAAGCCATCTGTTCTCAGGTGCATGTTTAGATCCCATAGTCACAATTATAAGTGTATGGTGTCCTGAGACTGATGATCTGTTTGCTGCCGCAGGGCTGTTTGCGGGATCCTGTTGTGTACAGATTGGTTCTCACATTTCTTCAGCAACTCTACTTGAGAAATTGCTTCATTGTTGAATGAAGGTGGTGAAAGTTTGCTTTCTGCTGCTGCTGATTGTTATCTTTGGTTTACAACGTGAAAGGGGGCTGTAAATCAGCCGGTGTGCCTGCTTCTGATCACTGTCTTTTGACCCCTGGTTTGCAGGCAAAAGGAAATGATCCAGGACTCCAAATAAGACGCAAGATGTAGGAACAGAAGTAGGTCATTCAGCCCATTGTGTCTGCTCCACCAGTCAGTGAGATTATGGTGGATCTAATAATCCTCAACTCCACTTCCCTGCCTTTTCTCCCATAATCCTTGATTCCCCTACTCCATAAAACTCTGTCCATCTCAGCCTTGAATATACGTAATAATCCAGACTCAGGTAGTTCTTCAGAAGATGTCTATTTTGACCACTGAATAGCAATCCCTGTTTTACGGAGAGGGAGGAAATCAGCATGGGTTTCTGTTCCTCATCACTATCTGTAGAGAGGGTAAATCAGCCAGGGTTCCTGCTGACACTGGGTATGAATTAGGCAGGGGACACACAACCATGGAAATATCAAAAGGGCTGTACATTGCAGATAACCCATGTTGTGCTTGTCCTTTGCATGCTTACTTACATGCTTTGCTTTTTTTTGACAGAGACGAGGTGAGGATGAAGGGTTCCCACAGCAAAAGCAATGGACAGCCCAAAAGTCTGAGTAAGGCAGATTCGCGGCAGACCTCACCACCACCTTGCCCTGGGGCTGCCAGTGGAGCACCCCTGAGCCCCAGTAAAGGTGTGAAAAAAGTCTCAGGAGTTGGAGGGACCACCTATGAAATCTCTGTGTGAGACCAAGCAAGACAGAGAGAGAGAGAAACTGAGTCACCTCACAAAAGACTCTTCTACACAGCCAGCAGGGACTGCATCTCAAGTTGACAAGACTTAATTCCTTTGGGATCTGAAAGGAGAGTGTAAGGAGAGGAGAACTGAACACTGGCGAGCTCTCCTGATCCTCTTCCATGATCCAGTTAAATGCGGTGGGAATCCTTCTATGCGCAAATCCGAATTTTAGCCAATCGTAAATTTGAAGGAGAGAAAGGAGAGAGAAAGAAACATCCCCCCGCCACCCTGGCCTACAGCCCGCACACATGCAGAGGAGAGCCATGAGAGGGATGCAAATGTGTGACAGGGTCTACCGGGAGTCAGTGGGTGGTGGGAAATACCTGAGTGGGACAAGGGGATGAAGAGAGATTTGCAGCTTCCTCTCCAGACCGAGGAGTTAAGAGCTTGCATTGTTTTATTTTAATTCTGTTTAATGTTCCACCCAACCTCACTCCTTTTCTCTCTTTCCCTTTCTGTCTCTCTCTCTCTCTCTCTCTCTCACTCTTTCTCTCATGCAAGTTTGAGAGTTTGATCACTGAGGAGCCGACATTGTGCAATCAAACGGGGGGGGGGTGGGGTGAAGGTGTTTGGAGGACGGAAGCCTAATGGAAGAAAGCAAAGACTTTTGAAAAACAAAAGGAATTTTTTATATATATAAATATATATATATATAATTAAAGGGATTATTTACTCTCTATCCTTCCAATGGTGGAAAGGCTCAAACTATTAACACACTCCCTGGCAATGGGAGGAAGCAGCGGTAGGATGTTATGAGCTGCTAGAAAAGAGGAGAAGGACATGGGGAGGGAGAGAAGGTGATATTTCACAGACTGTTGTCTCCCTCGTACTGCTTATCCTGCTCACTTTACTCTGACTGCTCACATTGCACCCCTTTTGTTTTAAACCACCTTACCCCACCTCCCAGAAGCCCACTTTGGTGGACATGCCCTGTACCAGCCTCACCTATACTCTCTGTCCTGGTCAGATTTCCAAATCCTCGCAGCACTGGGAGTTTTCTGAAGGGGGCGTGAGGTATGTGGGTGTGGAAACATCTTGATCTGAATATAATATTTTCAAAATAAGCTATTAAATAGAAAAGGAAAATTAGTGGATTTTGCCTGAAGACAGTGTGGGAATCTTAAACTTCTGAGTCATTGACTCTGAGCCGACTTCTCACCATCCCCTTCCACAATGTGCTTCTGCTGCTTGACGTCCAGTTCCTTGCCTCTTGTTGCATCTCACTAAGTAACAAGCCAGACAGGAGGCCCGGGCAAGAACATAATTGTTTACCAGATGTTTAAGGAGCCACCACTACCAATGCTGTTTCCCACAAAACCAAGTTTGTGCTAAGCCAATTGAGTAGAATTCCTTTCTGTGTGTTGTCAGAGAGGATGATTCTCGTGTTTCCTGGTATTCCTTGCTGTAGTGGTGAGGCATTGCCTTGAACTGCTACAACTGCGTATGACAAAGCTGACCTATGACAGTGAAGGGAATGATAATTATCATTCTGAGTGAGGGTGGTATGTGACTTGGATGAAGTCATAAGACCATTTTTTTAAAAAAAAGGACCAAGAGTTAGCTGTTCAGTCCCTCAAGCCTGCAGCACCATTCAGTTGAGTCATGGCTAATCTGACATTTCTCAGTCCACTTTCTTGTGTTTTCCCCATAACCCTTGATTCCCCAACTGATGAAGAATAAATCTCAGCCTTAATTATACACAAGGATTCTGCCTCTATTGCCCTTTGTGTAGCAAAGATTCTTGATGCGCTCAGAAAAAATTCCTGGTCATCTTAATCTTTGCTGCCTTTTTATTCAGAGGCTATGTCCTCTGGTTGTAAACTTCCCAAAAAGGAAATGTCCTCATGGCATTTATCCTGTCGAATCTTTTAACCATTGCATATGATTCAGTGACTTGGAGGGAAGCTTCCTGTGCATTTGTTGCCCTTCCGCTTCTATTTGGTACAAGTTGTAGGTTTGGTGTCCAAGGAGCCTTGGGGAATTTCTGAAAGATTGCTGCTTCTGAGTGTTGGTAGTAGAGGGAGTAAATACTGAAGGTGATGGAGAGAGTGCCTGTATTGTGGACTCCTTTGTCCTGGATGGTGTCAAGTATCTTGAATGGTATTGGAACTGCCCCCATCCAGGAAAGTGGGGGATTATTCCAATCCACTCGTGACTTGTACCTGTTGGATAAATGTTGGGAAGTCACAAGGTGATTTGTTTACTGCTGGATTCCTAGCTTCTGATCTGCTTTTGTAGCCACATATTTATAGGGCAAGTCAAGTTCTGTTTCTGATCAATGGTAATCCCCAGGCTGTGGGTAGTGGGAGGATTCAGCAGTTGTAAGATTGAATGTCAGGGGGTGATAGATTCTCTCTGCTTTTTGTGTGGTGTGACTGTTATCAGCCCAAGCCTGGAGTTTGTTCAGGAGTTGCTGCATTTGTACACAGACACTTCAGTATATGAGGAGTCATGAATGGTGCTGATTATTGTGCAACTGTCAGTGAACATGGAGGGAAGGTGATGAAGTAGCTGAGTTTGGTTGGTCTGAGGAACTCTGGCAGAAATGTCCTGGTGCTGAGACGACTGGCCTCTGTCTTCCTGTGTGTCTGCCAGGTATCACTGCAGCCAGTAGTTGCAAGGTGATGTCAGAAGAGCCTCGGCAATTTGCAATACATCTTGTGAAGTTCCAGTGAATCTGTTGCACAGAGAGCCCACTGGCGAGCCCTTCTATTGCTGAAGTAATTAAAGTATGGAGTCAAGCGATAGGATGTGGATTTCCTTAGGGAGTGGAAAGCTTTTGGAGGTCTAACATACAGATTGAGACTGGAATTCTGATCTGCAAGGCTAGGAGTTAGGTGCAGTCAGAGACTCCTGGATTACGAGCCAGGAAGAGCAGGATTGGGAGTGTCATGTGGCAGTGCCAACATGCCAGGTGGGAATATTGATCCTGACTCTAATACCAGTTTATATTTAGGGATAGGAATACCCAGAGCATTTTGAGCTGAACGATCAATCTGATATTCTTGTTCTTCATGATGAAGCACACAATCGGGTAATACTTAGTTCAGAAGATCATCAATTTCTGACTAATGAAAGATTAAAAAAAATTCTTCCACTTGGAAATGTCTATTTTTCCTGGACCGTCTTTCTGATGACACTGCAAATTGCAGTTTCTCTGTACAAGTGCATTTCTGAGCTTCCATTGAGTGTTGCTCTAATGATAAACTGAGATTATCCCTCCACTGCACTATCCAAAACTGAAATGTTATAATGGAGCAGGACAGTGTAAAAACATGATTTGCTGTCTGACTGCATATTTATAAATACACCCATTAACCAATTTTTCCCTTCTATGAAAACCCTAACATACCACCAACAGACACACCCCTTTTGAATCTTCTCCCCTGCCATATGCTGTCTCACAAGAGTATTTTACTAACAGCACTCATACTCGTGTATCAGTCTCCCTTCTACTGTCAACTCCATGACACACACACACACACACACACACACACACACACACTCCTCTACCAGTCTGCCCTCTGCTGTAAACTCCATCAGCTACACACTTCTTTAACCTACCATCCCTTTATGAATCTTCTCTATTGCCATACGCTCTGACTGTTTTACCAATATACTCCTGTACTAATCTCCTACAGAACTCCATCTCTCACTCACTCCTTTGTCAGTCTTCCCTCAGCTGTACGCTTCAACCCCATATATTTTCCCCTCTGCTATATTTTTAAAACACATTCTTTTTACCTGTCTCCTTTCTAATGTAAACTCCAGCTGCGTGTGCACACATAAACACTGCTTAACCAATATCCCCTCTGTATTTTTCATCACACACATACATTCCTTTATCAAGCTCCCTGCTGCCATAAACTCCTTTCTTTATTCTTTCACATAGTAAGGGCATGGCTGGCTATGCCATCATTTATTGCCCATAGCACAGCTAAGCATCAAATGTATTGCTGTGGGTCTGGAATCATCTGTAGTCAGACCAGGTAAGGATGGCAATTACTCCCTAAAGGGCATAAGATGGGTTTTTCCAACAATTCCAGTAGTTTCTTGGACATCATCAGACTCTTAATTCCAGATCCTTATTGAATTCAAATTCCACCATCTGTAGAGATGGGATTCTGCCCTGAGTTCACAGAACATTATACAAATCTCCAGATTAACAGTCCAGTGATAATGCCACTTGGCTATCATCTCCCCAAGATGGATATTGATCACTCCTTTACCAATCTCCCCTCTCCTGTGCACTCCGCACATTCTTTTCCCAACTTCATACCTGCTGTATGTGCTGTACTTGCACAGTGCTCACTAAGCTTTTAATTTTCCATCTGCTGGGTTCAATCTGTCTTTGCAAATTTCTTTCAGTATCAGTGTTCTCTTTGTTTCATCTTCTTTAACTGACACATGCCATTAAGAGTTTCCTCATACTAAATCTGTGCATCCCTACCCTTGGCAATCTTACAGTCCTGGAGAGGAATCTCTCAAGCTGTCAACATGTGCTGTCCCCTTTTGACAACTTCTTCTGTCTCCGTGCTCTCTCGTGGCACACTGGCCACACGCACTAGATGTCAATCTGCCTTGTCTCCCCATGGTCCTTCCTCTTTCCTGGTGAACATAAGGACTGTACAACTCTCAAGGGATAGAAATGTTTTATTTTATTGCACTGCTTTGGTATAGACTGACCAAACAACTCTGTATACTTTGACTATTTCACACTTGTCACAGGGACTGTGAAGCTTGTACATTCAAGGGAATTGGAGTGAGCAGCATTCATAGATTAAAGTGCAGTTACAGGTACAGACTGCAAACAGCAGCAGTTACACACCTCTTCAGCTAGAGGGGTGTAGAGACATGTGAAACACCGTCCAAAGGCACTTGGGAATTGAGTAAAGCTTGGATCTGTTTATAACGTGGTGTGAGTCCCACTTGTTCAGATATCCCATCACAGGAGCTAGCAAACTATCTGAACTTATTTTCTGTCCAATGCTTCCTTCTTTCATGAGGACAGCCCTTCTCTACTCCCACTCACCACCTCCCCCCACCCCGGCCCAAAATCTCTGACTCGGCTTTCCTGGGCAAACCAGGTAATGGGGAAGAAAGTAAAGATGCAGTGGCACCCTGATTCCCACAGTTTAGCATCTTTGTTTCAATTAGCTGAGCTGATGAGAGTGGCAGGGGAGCACGCAATGCCAGATGTCCTTGTTGATTAACTTTAACATTAGAGGCCCATTGGCTTCCTAAAGTAGACTAGCAGGCATTCTCGTATTCCTGTAGGACAGGCTGGAGAAGGGGGCTGAATGGCCTCCAGTTCCTGTGTAACAGGATGCAGGAGTCAGGGGGTCTGAATAGCTTCCTCTTGATCCCATAAGTCAACTGATGGTGTCCATGTCAAGTCCCTCCCCACACCAGCAGCCCCTGTTTTGGTATATTTTCTCCTGTGTCTGATATTGAGGCCAGTTTCAGACAGGTGCAAGTTCAGACTTCACCCCTTCCCTTTGCCCCTCTGGCCCCAGGACTCAAAGGGAAATTGCAGAAGATGTGGTCACGGCTTCCGGTAGAATCGAAGCAGAAGATAGCAGGCAAGACGAAAAGCCACCATAAACAGGAGGAGAATGAGGATGTTAGCCCAGATTGGGAGGGTGACATTGAAAAAGGCCAGGATCTCATCCCTGGGGATGTAGACAGAGCTGTTGGTTGTGTTTCTGGCCAGATTGCAGTGGTGATAGGCTGAGTTCTCCGCTTTGCATCTGGAAGACAAGCAATTCATATCATTTAGGGATGGGCCTTTACCATCTGGCAGCCAAGACCCAGATGGGGTAGAGGGATTTTGGGTACTGTCCCTGCCAGGGAGGTGAACCAAAGCGATTGTCAGACGCAACACTCTAAGGACACTGGAGGGGGAGCAGTGGTTGATGGACAGGGCTGTGAGTAGCATGGTGGGTTGCGAGGGAGCTGATTGGGGCATGCAAGAGTGGAATGATGGTCCCTAATTAGTCAGGTAGATGGTGAAACTGGGAGAATGGGAGACTTAGCTGAAGAGCGTGTGGAAGTTAAGGCTAATCCCTCACGGGTGGAGAGGAATAGACAGAGGCAGGGTTCTGAAATGAAAGATAGTAACCCTCCACCCTCACTGGGATTGGGATCTCCACCTTTGTACTCTCCCTGTTGGCCAAATGTTGCTTTTACTCGCCTGTTTTTTCACCTGATTGCAGACAACCATGGCTTTAGAAAAGGTAGGTCTCAACTCTTTTAGAGACAGTCCTTCACTGTCAGGTAGGGGAATGGTGAAAATGTGGGGATTGGATGGAGGAATGTGAGAGAGCTGAATGACAGCCCCTAACTATCAAGTAAGGCAAGGGAGAGAACAGGGGCTTGGGGCCTGTGATGGTTGCAGGATGGTTCCTGACTGGAGAATGAGGAGATGGAAGAGGAATAGTACTCACAGAATGGAATGATCATCGGAGAATTCAACAGACAGCATCACGTGGAAGGGGTAGAGGACAAATGCGAAGTATTGAGCCCATGTGAGCCAGGCGGGCAGTCGCTGGATGTAAAATCCTCCAAGCAGGAGAGTGGTCAGCATGAAAATTGTCGCGAAGATGATAGACTGGTCAATCCTGAGGAAGAGGGCGCTGGCAAACAGGCCGATAGACTGAAAAGGCAGGAGAGGAATGAATAGCAAAGGCAGACTATTAACGCCGTCCAAATAATAATACTCCATTCCCCCGTGTCTAACCCCGTCAGAAACTTAACCTGTAAAGGGGGTTCCCAGACCCAGGAATGAAAAGCCAATGTGCCCGCTACTCCAGCAGAGATCAGTGGTTTTGCTACCATGTATTATTTATCAACCTGTTCAGGCCAGTTATGAAAGATCCTTGAACTGTATAAGATTGAATCCTGGCTGAGAGGTAGGGACACTACTCTAAAATGTGCCTGCTGAGCTCCTTACATAAGAATGGTGGCAGTGGTCAGTGTGATGTAGAGAGCACTGTACACTGTATGTAACCCCATGCTGTCCCTCTCTTAGAAGTGTTTGATGCTGACGCTGGGTACAAAGTGGGGGGCACGGAACACACTGTCAGGGTAATGTTGAGGGAGCTGTACGCTGTATCTAGCCCTGCATTGTCACTGCCGTTTTTACTTACTTGTGCTGTCACAGATCCAAGAACTATCATGGCCAAATCGACAAAATAGGCAATGACTCCGTTGAGCCCACCCATCCAGAAGGCGATGGTGATGCTGACAATGGGCTGGATGATGATTAACGGCAACTCACTCGTCATCTTCGCCAGGTAATAGGCAGAGAGACAATAGGAGCCAGACAGCCTCTCCTTATTAATGATTGGGCGTTCCAGTGGGACTGTGGGAGGTACAGAGGTGAGAGAGAGAGTGTACAACATTCTAGACACACACCCAGCACTCTCATACATTCCCACTGACACACACACACACTCTCTCACCCACTCAGCACCCTCATACGCACTCACACCTAGCAGCCACATCTGCACACATAGACATGAACACAGACAAATGCACTCGTACACCCAGTATCCACACAGACATAAACACACAGATTCAACCATACAAACACAGACATAGACACACTCCCACGCCCATACACACACACACACTGTGAATGAGTTTGTATCTTGATGCCTGTCAAAACTTTCAGAAACCAATGGAAGCTATATCACTGAAGTAAACCCCTCGGCTGTCAGGCAGTGATACAGGATCCCACTCTGCGTTCCACAACATCCCTCCAGCCCAGACCACCCAGTAAGACCACTTGGCCATCAAGCAGCCATTCAGGTTCTTCCCACTCCTCCTCTCTGCCAGGCATGTCCCTGAACCCCCGAGATCACATTGCAGCGTTACCCCCATGACCGCTCCTAAAGTGATAAGGTTTCCGGCCTCTGCCACTCCCCTTCCCTCAGACAGCAAGTTTCTGATCACCACCGTTGACCAAGTGGAAATCGTTCCCCTCAAAGCCCCTCCCATATCCAAGCGCTGTCTGGGTATGGATACATCATCTTCAAGAATGATCCCAGGGATGAAGGGCTGATCATAATGAGGAGAGTCTAAGGACTGGGGGTCTGTACTGAACAGAATAGAAGGATGGGAGGAGGGGGGAGTTCTGATGGAAATGTACAGAACACTGAGAGGCCGAATAGAAAGGACTTGGAGATGTTTACACTAGTAGGAAAGACCAGAACTTGCTGTGATGGTTGTGGTTAGCACTGCTGACTCACGGTGCCAGGGACCTGGGTTTGATCCCACCCTCAGGTGACATAGAACATTACAGCACAGTACAGGCCCTTCGGCCCTCGATGTTGTGCCGACCTGTCATACCGATCTCAAGCCCATCTAACCTACACTATTCCATGTACGTCCATATGCTTGTCCATTGACGACTTAAATGTACCTAAAGTTGGCGAATCTACTACTGTTGCAGGCAAAGCGTTCCATTCCCTTACTACTCTCTGATTAAAGAAACTACCTCTGACATCTGTCCTTTCACCCCTCAATTTAAAGCTGTGCCCCCTCGTGCTCACTGTCACCATCCGAGGAAAAAGGCTCTCCCTATCCACCCTATCTAACCCTCTGATTATCTTATATGTTTCAATTAAGTCACCTCTCAACCTTCTTCTCTCTAATGAAAACAGCCTCAAGTCCCTCAGCCTTTCCTCGTAAGACCTTCCCTCCATACCAGGCAACATCCTAGTAAATCTCCTCTGCACCCTTTCCAGAGCTTCCACAACCTCCTTATAATGCGGTGACCAGAACTGTACACAATACTCCAAGTGCGGCCGCACCAGAGTTTTGTACAGCTTCACCATAACCTCTTGGTTCCGGAACTCGATCCCTCTATTAATAAAAGCTAAAACACTGTATGCCTTCTTAACTGCCCTGTCAACCTGGGTGGCAACTTTCAAGGATCTGTGTACTTGGACACCGAGATCTCTCTGCTCATCTACACTACCAAGAATCTTACCATTAGCCCAGTACTTTGCCTTCTGGTTACTCCTACCAAAGTGCATCACCTCACACTTGTCTGCATTAAACTCCATTTGCCACCTCTCAGCCCAGCTCTGCAGCTTATCTATTTCTCTCTGCAACCTACAGCATCCTTCGTCACTATCCACAACTCCACCGACCTTAGTGTCGTCTGCAAATTTACTAACCCATCCTTCTACACCCTCATCCAGGTCATTTATAAAAATGACAAACAGCAGTGGGCCCAACACCGACCCTTGCGGTACACCACTAGTAACTGGTCTCCAGGATGAACATTTCCCATCAACTACCACCCTCTCTTCTTTCAGCAAGCCAATTTCCGATCCAAACTGCTATATCTCCCACAATCCCATTCCTCCGCATTTTGTACAATTTTGTGACTGCATGGAGTTTGAACACTCACCCCCCAGTTCTGCATGGGTTTCCTCCGGGTGCTGCGGTTTCCTCCCACAGTCCAATGATGTGCGGGTTAGGGTGGATTGGCCACACTAAATTGTCCCCAAGTGTCGAGGGATGAGTAGATTCGATGGATGGATTAGATAGCAGGATGGGTCAGTATGGGCTTGTTGGGGTGAAGGGCCTGTTTCCACACGAGTGATTCTATTCTATGGTAACCTTAGGAGTGAAGGGACAATCCCTCAGAGCTGAGTTTCTTTTTTCTATTCCCTCATGGTATGTGGGCTTCACTGCCCAGGCCAACATTTATTGCCCATCCCTGTTTACCCAGAGGGCAGTTAAGAGTCGATCACATTGTTATGGGTCTGGAGTCACATGTAGGCCAGACCAGGTAAGGATGGCTGATTTCCCTCCCAAAAGGCCATTAGCGAACCAGATGGATTTTCCATCCCAACAATTTGGAATCTTATCATGCTCATCACTATTGATTGAATTGTAACTCCACAATCTGCTAAGGTGGGATTCGAACCCACATCTCCAGAACATTGGATGAGTTTCTGGATTAATTGTCTTATGATAATACTATTAGGTTATTGCCTCTCCATCAATGAGGAGGACTTTGTTCAGCCAGAGGATGGTGAATCTGTGGAGCTCATTGCAGTAGAGGCCAAGTCATTGATGTATTCAAGACAGAAATAGATAGGTTCTTGATTAGGAAGGGGAACAAGAGTTATAGGGACAAGGCAGTAGAATGAGGGTTAGAAACATATCAGCCATGATCGAATGGCAGAACAGAGTTGATGGGCTGAATGACCTAAATCTGCTCCTATATATTACAGAATTCTTACCGTATGGAAACAGTTCCTTCAGCCCTACAAGTCCACACTGACCCACAGACCTGTTCCCCCATAACTCACCTAACCCGCACCTCCATGAACACTGCGGGACAATTTAGCACAGCCAACCCACTCTAACCCGCACATCCCTGGGACACTATGGGACAATTTAGCACGGCCAACCCACCCTAACCCGCACATCCCTGGGCACTACGGGACAATTTAGCACTGCCATCCCACCCTAACCTGCACATCCCTGGGCACTACGGGACAGTTTAGCACGGCCAATCCACCCGAACCCGCACATCCCTGGGCACTATGGGACAATTTAGCACGGCCTACCCACCCTAACCCGCACATCCCTGGGCACTACAGGACAATTTAGCACGGCCTACCCACCCTAACCCGCTCATCCCTGGGCACTACGGGACAATTTAGCACTGCCATCCCACCCTAACCTGCACATCCCTGGGCACTACGGGACAGTTTAGCACGGCCAATCCACCCGAACCCGCACATCCCTGGACACTATGGGACAATTTAGCACGGCCTACCCACCCTAACCCGCACATCCCTGGGCACTACAGGACAATTTAGCACGGCCAGCCTACCCTAACCCGCTCATCCCTGGGCACTACGGGACAATTTAGCACGGCCATCCCACCCTAACCTGCACATCCCTGGGCACTACAGGACAATTTAGCACGGCCAACCCACCCTAACCCGCACATCCCTGGGCACTATGGGACAATTTAGCACGGCCAATCCACCCTAACCCGCACATCCCTGGGCACTACGGGACAATTTAGCACGGCCTACCCACCCTAACCCGCACATCCCTGGGCACTATGGGACAATTTAGCACGGCCAACCCACCCTAACCTGCACATCCCTGGGCACTATGGGACAATTTAGCACGGCCAATCCACCCTAACCCGCACATCCCTGGGCACTACGGGACAATTTAGCACGGCCAACCCACCCTAACCTGCACATCCCTGGGCACTACGGGACAATTTAGCACGGCCAACCCACCCTAACCCGCACATCCCTGGGCACTACGGGACAATTTAGCACGGCCAATCCACCCTAACCCGCACATCCCTGGGCACTATGGGACAATTTAGCACAGCCAACCCACCCTAACCTGCACAGCGTTGGACCGTGGGAGGAAACCGGACCACCTGGAGGAAACCTGCACAGAGAGTCACCTGAAGGTGGGATCAAACCCAGATCCCTGGCACTGTGAGGCAGCAGTGCTAACCACAGCCACCATGCCACCATTATGGTCCTCCTCTCTGATGAGGTCCCTCATAACTTGGAATACTGCGTCCAGTTCTGGTCGCCCTATTACAGGAAAGATGTGGATGCTTTGGAGAGGGTTCAGAGGAGGTTTACCAGGATGCTGCCTGGACTGGAGGGCTTATCTTATGAAGAGAGGTTGACTGAGCTCGGTCTCTTTTCATTGGAGAAAAGGAGGAGGAGAGGGGACCTAATTGAGGTATACAAGATAATGAGAGGCATAGATAGAGTCGATAGCCAGAGACTATTTCCCAGGGCAGAAATGGCTAGCACGAGGGGTCATAGTTTTAAGCTGGTTGGAGGAAAGTATAGAGGGGATGTCAGAGGCGGGTTCTTTACACAGAGAGTTGTGAGAGCATGGAATGCGTTGCCGGCAGCAGTTGTGGAAGCAAGGTCATTGGGGACATTTAAGAGACTGCCGGACATGCATATGGTCACAGAAATTTGAGGGTGCATACATGAGGATCAATGGTCGGCACAACATCGTGGGCTGAAGGGCCTGTTCTGTGCTGTACTGTTCTATGTTCTATAATTACACGTAATTTCACGTTAATTTCAGCAAGGCGTTCGATAAGGTTCCCCACAGTAGGCTATTGTACAAAATGCGGAGGAATGGGATTGTGGGAGATATAGCAGTTTGGATCAGAAATTGGCTTGCTGAAAGAAGAGAGGGTGGTAGTTGATGGGAAATGTTCATCCTGGAGACCAGTTACTAGTGGTGTACCGCAAGGGTCGGTGTTGAGTCCACTGCTGGTTGTCATTTTTATAAATGACCTGGATGAGGGCATAGAAGGATGGGTTAGTAAATTTGCAGACGACACTAAGGTCGGTGGAGTTGTGGATAGTGACGAAGGATGCTGTAGGTTGCAGAGAGACATAGATAAGCTGCAGAGCTGGGCTGAGAGGTGGCAAATGGAGTTTAATGCAGACAAGTGTGAGGTGACGCACTTTGGTAGGAGTAACCGGAAGGCAAAATACTGGGCTAATGGTAAGATTCTTAGCAGTGTAGATGAGCAGAGAGATCTCGGTGTCCATGTACACAGATCCTTGAAAGTTGCCACCCAGGTTGACGGGGCTGTTAAGAAGGCATACAGTGTTTTAGCTTTTATTAATAGAGGGATCGAGTTCCGGAAACAAGAAGTTATGGTGAAGCTGCACGAAACTCTGGTGCGGCTGCACTTGGAGTATTGTGTACAGTTCTGGTCACCGCATTATAAGGAGGATGTGGTAGCTTTGGAAACGGTGCAGAGGAGATTTACTAGGATGTTGCCTGGTATGGAGGGAAGGTCTTACGAGGAAAGGCTGAGGGACTTGAAGCTGTTTTCATTAGAGAGAAGAAGGTTGAGAGGTGACTTAATTGAAACATATAAAATAATCAGAGGGTTAGATAGGGTGGATAGGGAGAGCCTTTTTCCTAGGATGGTGACGGCGAGCACGAGGGGCCATAGCTTTAAATTGAGGGGTGAAAGATATAGGGCAGATGTCAGAGGTAGTTTCTTTACTCAGAGAGTAGTAAGGGAATGGAACGCTTTGCCTGCAACGGTAGTAGATTCACCAACTTTAGGTACATTTAAGTCGTCAATGGACAAGCATATGGACGTACATGGAATAGTGTAGGTTAGATGGGCTTCAGATCGGTATGACAGGTCAGCACAACATCGAGGGCCGAAGGGCCTGTACTGTGCTGTAATGTTCTATGTTCTATGTACTTCAATGAGATCTCCCTCCATCTCCGCTCACTAAAACTCTCCTTGCTCCATATCCTCAGCCCCCCTCTCCTGGACTATGCCAACCTTCCGGTCACATGGTGACACAAACTGTGCACCATCCTCTAAATGTGGCACCGAGAGATTTAATTCCCAGCGTACTGCCCCCTGTCCTTTCAACCCCACGGCGAGCTGGTGGAAGGGATGACTCCCAACAGTCTCTTGTTGTCTGCTCTAGGCACAATCAGGTTGTGGCATTCCCAGGACTCCCCTCTCATGCCCGACCATTTCTAATGCACTCACTCATTCCCCTTTGTGCTTACACTTCAATGAATCACTTCCTGAGACTGAATTTTGCTGGTTACTGCACCATCCACTGATGTCCCACCTTACAGCCTCCATCTCAACGAACAAACACGTTGACAAATCACACAGTGTCTCCAGATTTAGTCACTGTTGCAGTGACTGTCACAACTGTTACCTATCTGTCTGTTCATACTCACATGTGCTTAAGGTGTGGAAGATAGGAGTGAAAGCCCAGTGAAGAAGGATAAAGTACATCTGAAACAGCAAAATAAAACCGAAAGGGTTAGACACAAAGGTAACACAATGCCGACCCACCGACAGTGCCGCGCTCCCTCAGCACTGACCGTCCGACAGTGCCCACTCCCTCAGCTCTGACCCTCTGACAGTGCGGCGCTCCCTCAGCACTGACCTTCCGACAGTGCCCACTCCCTCAGCACTGACCCTCCGACAGCACAGCGCTCCCTCAGCACTGACTCTCCAACAGTGTCCGCTCCCTCAGCACTGACCCTCCGACAGCGCCCACTCCCTCAGCACTGACCCTCCGACAGTGCCCACTCCCTCAGCACTGACCCTCCGACAGTGCCTGCTCCCTCAGCACTGACCCTCCGACAGTGCCTGCTCCCTCAGCACTGACCCTCCGACAGCACAGCGCTCCCTCAGCACTGACCCTCCGACAGTGCCCGCTCCCTCAGCACTGACCGTCCGACAATGCCTGCTCCCTCAGCACTGACCCTCCGACAGTGCCCGCTTCCTCAGCACTGACCCTCCGACAGTGCCCGCTTCCTCAGCACTGACCCTCCGACAGTGCCCGCTCACTCAGCACTGATCTTCCGACTGTGCCTGCTCCCTCAGCGCCGACCCTCCAACAGTGCCCGCTCCCTCGGCACCGACCCTCCAACAGTGCCCGCTCCCTCGGCACTGACCCTCCGACAGTGCCAGCTCCCTTGGCACTGACCCTCCGACAGTGCCCGCTCCCTCGGCACTGACCCTCCGACAGTGCCCGCTCCCTCGGCACTGACCCTCCGACAGTGCCCGCTCCCTCGGCACTGACCCTCCGACAGTGCCCGCTCCCTCAGCACTGGCCCTCCGACAGCGCCCGCTCCCTCAGCACTGGCCCTCCGACAGCGCCCGCTCCCTCAGCGGTGTTGACACGATGCACCTACCAGCCCTGATCTGGCTTGGATCTGTTCCTCGACCTTGGGGATCTGCCACCAGATCACTCCAGGAATAATGGCCATACTGAGGGTCTGGACCAGGTTCATCCAGGACAGGATCACCTCTCGTTGCTGCTTGAAGTTCCGTGAGGTCAGTGTGCGATACTGAACCCAAAATGAGGAGGGCCATTTCCTTTCTGACTCATCTTCCAAATCTGTGGAGTAAACATGTAGAATACTGGCAATTTGAAATATTCACAATAACTTCCTCATGGCCACCGTTAGCATCAAACGCTCCCTGGACAGGGACAGCATTGGGTTATATACAGTGTTGGGCTTTCTCTACATCACCCTGATAGTGTTCCCCCCGCCACTTTATAACTAGTGACAGCATTGAGCGCTCCCAGGACAGGGACAGCACGTGGGTTAGATACAGTGTAGAGATTTATCTACATTACCCTATTTGGGATGCCTTCCCATGCCTCCTACCTTTTTTATCGATGAAATTTGAGACTGTGTGCTTGTTGATCGAGAGGCCATTCGGTATATTCTCTTCTGACTCTCCCGTGAAACTGGGATCCAGTGGAGATTCCAGGCTGGTTTTTCTGCAAATGAGGATGGAACAGGTCAGTAATGGGATCACTGCTCCCTGAGGTTTAAGAGCTGCAGCTGAAACCAAGTTCAGTCATCACTGATGGTTTGACTGGACGAGGGACACAGTATCTGAGCAACAGGCATTCGCTGGGCATTTACCACTGACCATAACTCAACTGGCTTCACCACATAAACATAAGAACTGGGCAGAGGCTGGGGACACTGCGGTGAGTAACCCCTTCCAGACTCCCCACAATATATCTACTATCTGCAAGGCACAAGTCAGGAGTGGGATGGGATACTCCCCACTTACCCCTGGATGGGGGCAGCTCCAACAACACTCAAGAAGCTCGACACCATCCAGGACAAAGCAGCCCCCGCTCCATTGGCACCACATCCACAAACATCCCACTCCCTTCCCCCCCACCGACCGCCGACGCTCGGTCACAGCATGTTGCCTGGCCTGGAGCAGGGGAGATTTACCAGGATGTTGCCTGGCCTGGAGCAGGGGAGATTTACCAGGATGTTGCCTGGTCTGGAGCAGGGGGGATTTACCAGGATGTTGCCTGGTCTGAAGAGTTTCAGTTACGAGGAGACATTGACCAGACGGGATTTAGTTTCCTTAGAGCAGAGGAGATGGAGAGGGGACAGGATGGAGGTGTCTAAAACAGAGGGGCGTAGACAGGGCACACAGGAACAAACTGTTTCCCACATCAATGACCAGGGAACATCGATCTGAGGGAAGCGACAGGAGGTTTGGATGGGATGTGAGGAAAATCTATTTGACCCAGAGGGTGGAGGGAAGCTGGAACTCACTGCCTGCGAGGGTGGTAACAGGCAGAAACCCTCACCACATTCAGGAAGTATTAAGGTGTGCACTTGTCGTGCTAAGGCTATGGACTCGGTGCTGGAAAATGGGATTTGAATTGTTCGGGGCTTGTTCTGACACAATAGGCCAAAGGGCCTTTTTCTGTGGTGTCGATTTCTCTGATTCTACAACTCTGCCACTCTCACCGCCAACGGCCTCCCTGTATGAGAATCTCTTCCAATATCTCCTCTCAGCCCCAACACCCCCTCCCTATCCCTGAAACTCCTTCCAGCCCCTACACCCCCTCCCTATCTCTGTAACCCCCTCCAGCCCCTACACCCCCTCCCTATCTCTGTCACCCCCTCCAGCCCCTACACCCCCTCCCTGTCTGTGTCATTCTCTCCAGCCCCTACACCCCCTCCCTATCTCTGTAACCCCCTCCAGCCCCTACACACCCTCCCTATCTCTGTCACCCCCTCCAGCCCCTACACCCCCTCCCTGTCTGTGTCATTCTCTCCAGCCCCTACACACCCTCCCTATCTCTGTAACCCCCTCCAGCCCCTACACCCCCTCCCTGTCTGTGTCATTCTCTCCAGCCCCTACACCCCCTCCCTATCTCTGTCACCCCCTCCAGCCCCTACACCCCCTCCCTGTCTGTGTCATTCTCTCCAGCCCCTACACACCCTCCCTATCTCTGTAACCCCCTCCAGCCCCTACACCCCCTCCCTATCTCTGTAACCCCCTCCAGCCCCTACACCCCCTCCCTGTCTGTGTCATTCTCTCCAGCCCCTACACCCCCTCCCTATCTCTGTATCCTCCTTCCCTCTTTCAACAGAGTCCGAGAGTGGGAGAGAGTGAGAGTGAGAGAGAGAACCTCCCTCTTTGAGCAGCTGCTGTAGCCTGCTCTGCTGAGTGTAGGGTTGAATCACAGACAGAAATGAAATAGTCAGCTCTTACCTGAACTCATTTGTCGAATCCACGATCCGCTGTCTGACCTCGGCAGACTCTTTGATCTTATCCACTGTAATAGGAGGGAAACATGCTCCAGTTGTATCTATCATGTGCTTGTGGAAGAGACTTGTGTTAACAGCGATACCGAGACGTGCCCAGCTGATCACTGGAGATCCCCAGGTTGGCACAGTACCCCTCTGATGCTGGCTCTGAAGTCCGTGCCCTGTTACCCTTTACCTGGGACTACCAGGGGAATGCAGAGGTGGAGGGATCAAGTGTTGATTTGGGGTTGTGTGTCAGGGAGCAGGGTCATGGGATGCCCAGAAATGTCTAATGGCTAAAGGTCCTTCAGCCCATCACATCTGTGTCTCCTCACCCCTATTCTGAGGGCATGTGGTCTCAAATATGACAAGTTATAGAGTGGTACAGCGTAGACCCTTCAGCCCAACCAGTCTGTGCTGACCCTAATCCCCAAACTAAACCAATGCCAGCGCTCCCCCAAAACCATTCCTATTCATGTACTTATCCAAATATCTTTCAAACATTGTAAGTGTCCCCTACACTTCCTCAGGAAGTTCATTCCACACACAAACTACATTCTGTGTAAAAAAGACATTGTCCCTGATGTCCTTCCTTACAAATCCCCCTCTCCCCCTCACAATCCCCCCTCTCCCCCTCACAATCCCCCCTCTCCCCCTCACAATCCCCCCTCTCCCCCTCACAATCCCCCCTCTCCCCCTCACAATCCCCCTCCCCTCACAATCCCCTCTCCAACTCCCCTCACAATCCCCCTCTCCCCCCTCAAAATCCCCGCCACCTCCCCTAACAATCCCCCGTCCCCTCCCCTCACAATCCCCTTCTCCCCCTCCCCTTACAATCCCCTCTCCACCCCTCACAATCCCCTCTCCCCCTCCTCACAATCCCCCTCTCCCCCTCCTCACAATCCCCCTCTCCCCCTCCTCACAATCCCCCTCTCCCCCTCCTCACAATCCCCCTCTCCCCCTCCTCACAATCCCCCTCTCCCCCTCCTCACAATCCCCCTCTCCACCTCTCCTCACAAATCCCTCTCCCCCTCACAATCCCCTCTCCCCCTCACAATCCCCTCTGCCCCTCACAATCCCCTCTGCCCCTCACAATCCCCTCTGCCCCTCACAATCTCCCCTCTACCCCTCCTCACAACCCTCGTCTCCCCCTCCCCTCACAATACCTTCTCCCCCTCAAAATCCCCTCTCCCCCCTCCCCTCACAATCCCCTCTTCCCACTCACAATCCCCTCTCCCCCCTCACAATCCCCCCTCCCTGCTCACAATCCCCTCTTGCCCCCGACTTCCCCTCACAATCCCCTCCACCTCCCCTCACAATCCCTTCTCCCCATCCCCTCACAATACCTTCTCCCCCTCAAAATCCCCTCTCCCCCATCCCCTCACAATCCCCTCTCCCCCTCACGATCTCCTCTGCCCCTCACAATCTCCCCTCTCCCCCTCGTCACAATCCCACTATCCCCCTCCTCACAATCCCCCTCTCTCCCTCCTCACAATCCTCGTCTCCCCCTCCCCTCACAATACCTTCCCCCCCTCAGAATCCCCTCTCCCCCTTACAATCTCCTCTGCCCCTCACAATCTCCCCTCTCCCCCTCGTCACAATCCCCCTCTCACCCTCCTCACAATCCCCCTCTCCACCTCTCCTCACAAATCCCTCTCCCCCTCAAAATCCCCTCTCCCCCCTCCCCTCACAATCTACTCTCCCCCTTACAATCTCTCCTCTTCCCCCTCACAATCTTCTCTCCCTGCTCACAATCCCCTCTTGCCCCCCACTTCACCTCACAATCCCCTCTCTCTGCTCACAATCCCTCACGACCCCTCCCCTCACAATCCCCTCTCCCCCCTCACAATCCCTCACGTCCCCTCCCCTCACAATCCCTTCTTCCCCCTCACAATCCTCTCTCCCCTCTCACAATCCCCTCCCCCCTCTCACAATCCCCTCTTCCCTCTCACCAGCCCCTGTCCCCCCTCACAATCCCCTCTCCCCCCGCACAATCCCCTCTCCTCCCGCACAATCCCCTGTCCCCCCTCACAATCCCCTCTCCCCCCGCACAATCCCCTCTCCTCCCGCACAATCCCCTCTCCCCCCGCACAATCCCCTCTCTCCCCCTCCCCTCACAATCCCTTCTTGCCCCCTCCCCTCACAATCCCCTCTCTCCCCCTCCCCTCACAATCCCTTCTTGCCCCCTCCCCTCACAATCCCCTCTCCATGCCTCATCTAATTTGCCACGTTCTATTAAATCATTGATGTCGTCCCCCAGTCCATGTTATCGTTGACCTCGGCCAATGGGTCTAGCCCCAAGGATTCCTGCTGCACCTCTCGGTCAGAAACATTGATAAATCCCAGCGAGGCCCTTCATCACCGAGCCCCCTATAAATTGCTCCCTGACACATCCTCAACCAATCGCCCTCCTTCTCCTACCTCGCATTTTGCATCCAAATTGCAATCTTTCGAGGTTAATCCTGGGATTTTGTACAGCCCTACCATGTGGAGCCTTGTCAAACACTTCAGGGAAGTCCAGATAACAACATCCACCACAGCATCTTCCTTACTCGTGAAAATTATTCAATATATTAAGGGTGGCATGGTGGCTCATCGCTGTGGCCTCACGGCGCCCGGGACCCAGGTTGGATCCCACCCTCAGTCGATTGCCCTTGTGGAGTTTGCATATTCTCCCCGTATCGAGGTGGGCTTCCTCCGGGTTCTCTGGTTTCCTCCCATGGTCAAAAGGTGTGCGGGTTAGGGTGGGTTGGCCGTGCTAAATTGTCCCATAGTGCCCAGGGATGTGCGGGTTAGGGTGGGTTGGCCATGCTAAATTGTCCCGTAGTGTCCAGGGATGTGCGGGTTAGGGTGGGTTGGCCGTGCTAAATTGTCCCGTAGTGCCCAGGGATGTGCAGGTTAGGGTGGGTTGGCCGTGCTAAATTGTCCCATAGTGCCCAGGGATGTGCGGGTTAGGGTGGGTTGGCCGTGCTAAATTGTCCCATGGTGCCCAGGGATGTGCGGGTTAGGGTGGGTTGGCAGTGCTAAATTGTCCCGTAGTGCCCAGGGATGTGCGGGTTAGGGTGGGTTGGCCGTGCTAAATTGTCCCATGGTGCCCAGGGATGTGCGGGTTAGGGTGGGTTGGCCGTGCTAAATTGTCCCATAGTGCCCAGGGATGTGCGGGTTAGGGTGGATTGGCCGTGCTAAATTGTCCCATAGTGCCCAGGGATGTGCGGGTTAGGGTGGATTGGCCGTGCTAAATTGTCCCATAGTGTCCAGGGATGTGCAGGTTAGGGTGGGTTGGCCGTGCTAAATTGTCCCGTAGTGTCCAGGGATGTGCGGGTTAGGGTGGGTTGGCCGTGCTAAATTGTCCCGTAGTGTCCAGGGATGTGCGGGTTAGGGTGGGTTGGCCGTGCTAAATTGTCCCGTAGTGTCCAGGGATGTGCGGGTTAGGGTGGGTTGGCCGTGCTAAATTGTCCCGTAGTGCCCAGGGATGTGCGGGTTAGGGTGGGTTGGCCGTGCTAAGTTGTCCCGTAGTGCTTAGGGGTATGTAGATTAGCTTTAGTAAATGCGAAGTTACAAAGATAGTGGGGGTGGGTCCAGGTGAGAAGCTGTTTGGACGGTCCCTATCTCTGTAACCCCCTCCAGCCCCTACACCCCCTCCCTATCTCTGTAACCCCCTCCAGCCCCTACACCCACTCCCTATCTCTGTAACCCCCTCCATATCTCTGTAACCCCCTCCAGCCCCTACACCCCCTCCCTATCTCAGTAACCCCCTCCATCCCCCTACACCCCCTCCCTATCTCAGTAACCCCCTCCAGCCCCTACACCCCCTCCCTATCTCAGTAACCCCCTCCAGCCCCTATACCCCCTCCCTATATCTGTAACCCCCTCCAGCCCCTACACCCCCTCCCTATCTCTGTAACCCCCTCCCACCCCTACACCCCCTCACTATTTCAATTCTCTCATACCCTTGTGTGTTGCACGCATCAGGATGTTGGAGTGAAAGCTGCCCCCTGGAGGGGTGGGTTCGGTTGGGGGGGGGGGGTCACAGACGGGGTATCTCGAGTGCCCAGTAAACCCGAGGGCACAGAATCCCTCCGTCGGCAATAATGGGGAGTGATGGGCGGTGAATGCAAACAGGGAGGTGAGCAGAGGCAGGACAGCCGCCTGTCGTGAATGGCCTTCAGGGGTGACCCTCCACAGGGAAGGAGGTGGGTCCGGCAGGGAAAGACCGAACACCGAGGGGAGGGTGGGGTGCGGAAGAGGTTCAAGTACTTACAGATGAAGTCTGCAGGATTGTAATGCGGCCCGCAGTGTAATCCCAAGGCCCCGAAGAAGTCCAGAATCTGGGATGACGCTCCATAGTATGCAATCTACAAAACACAGAGAGGTCAGGAATGCTGGGAATTTACCCAGTCTAACCCCGTGCTGTCCCTATCCTTTGGTGGGGGAGGGCACACTGTCAGGGTAATGTAGAGGGACCCCTTCACTGTGTCTAACCCCATGCTGTTCCTGTACTTGGGGAAGAAACACTGTCAGGGTCATGTAGAGGGAGCTCTACACTGTGTCCAACCCCACACTATTCCTGTCCTTGGGGTGGGACACACTGTCAGGGTAATGTACAGGGAGCTCTTCACTGTGTCTAACCCCATGCTGTTCCTGTACTTGGGGGTGGGGGGGGAAGAAACACTGTCAGGGTCATGTAGAGAGAGCTCTTCACTGTGTCTAACCCCATGCTGTTCCTGTAGTTGGGGGGTGGGACACACTGTCAGGGTAATGTACATGGAGCTCTACACTGTGTCTAACCCCATGCTGTTCCTGTACTTGGGGGGTAACACTGTCAGGATAATGTAGACGGAGCTCTACACTGTGTCTAACAAGGTGCTGTCCCTGGGAAGCGCTCGATGCTGACACTGGAATACTGTGTGTGTGGGAATTTGCTGATAATGTCGGGCACATACCTCTCCATCGCTCATTACCAGGATCTTGTCGAACATGTGGTAGATCTGGGAGGACGGCTGATGGATGGATGAAACCACCGTCTTGTGGTGTCTCAGTACATATCGCTTCAGAGTACAGCACAGGCTGTAGGCTGTGCTCGAGTCCAGGCCTGAGGTCGGCTCCTGTGGGTCACAGAATCTAACTCACCAAGAGCTAGGGCAGGGGTACAGGCTCACTGCAGGGCATGGGGAGGGGCAAGGAGGTCTGGGAGACAGGGAGAGAGAGGGTGACTGGGAGGGGTGAGGGTGGGAGATGGTGTGGGATAGAGGGAGAGCATGAGGGAGGGTGAGTGTGAGGGAGGGATGGATAAGGGCGGGAACAAAAGTGAAGGGAGAGCGTGATCGAGGGAAAGCGTGATGGAGGAGGGTGTCACCAAGGGAGAGTGTGATGGTGGAGGGAGTGACCAAGGGAGAACGTGATAGTGGAGGAAGTCACTGAGGGAGAGAGAAATGGAGGGAGAGAGTGACCAAGGGAGACCGTGATGGTGGAGGGAGTGACCGAAGGAGAGCGTGATGGTGGAGGGAGTGACCAAGGGAGAATGATGATGGAGGAGGGAGTGACCGAGGGAGAGCGTGATGGAGGAGGGAGTGATCTAGGGAGAGGGTGATGGAGGAGGGAGTGATCAAGGGAAAAGGCCTTGTCTATTCACCCTCTCCATGCCCCTCATGGTTTTATAAACCTCTATAAGGTCTACCCCTCAGTCTCCGACGCTCCGGGGAAAATAGCCCCAGCCTCTCCCTGTAGCTCAAACCCTGGCAAAATCCCTGTAAATCTTTTCTGACCCTTTCACAACATCCTTCCTGCAGCAGGGAGACCGGGATTACACACGGTATTCCAGAAGTGGCCCAAACCAATGTCCTGTACAGCCGCAACATGACCCTCCCAGCTCCCTGTACTCAATGCACTGACCCATAAAGGCCAGGGTCCCAAACACCTCCCTCACCGCCCTGTCTACCTGCGACTCCACTCTCAGGGAGCTATGAACCTGCCCCCCCAGGTCTCTTTGTTCAGCAACTCTCCCCAGGCCCTTCCCATTAAGTGTAGAAGTCCTGCCCTGAAGTCCCTTTCCAAAATGCAGCCCCTCACATTTATCTAAATTAAACTCCGTCCGCCCCTCCTTCAGCACAAGGATTAAAAGGAATTCCAAGTCAGTGGAAACAACTCTGGGGACAGGATTATTCCCAGACGTTTAACAACAACCCCGCTCCACCTTACACTTCTTTCCATTGAGAACTCAATTTGATTCTTTTAACCCCACCACACCCGGCACCTTCCCCTGCAAATGCAGGAAATGCTACACTTGTCCCCACACCTCCTCCCTCACCCCTATCCCAGGCCCCAAGATGACATTCCACATTAAGCAGAGGTTCACCTGCACATCTGCCAATGTGGTATACTGCATCCACTGTACCCGGTGTGGCTTCCTCTACATTGGGGAAACCAAGCGGAGGCTTGGGGACCGCTTCGCAGAACACCTCCGCTCAGTTCGCAACAAACAACTGCACCTCCCAGTCGCGAACCATTTCCACTCCCCCTCCCATTCTCTAGATGACATGTCCATCATGGGCCTCCTGCAGTGCCACAATGATGCCACCCGAAGGTTGCAGGAACAGCAACTCATATTCCGCCTGGGAACCCTGCAGCCATATGGTATTAATGTGGACTTCACCAGTTTCAAAATCTCCCCTTCCCCAACTGCATCCCTAAACCAGCCCAGTTCGTCCCGTCCCCCCACTGCACCACACAACCAGCCCAGCTCTTCCCCTCCACCCACTGCATCCCAAAACCAGTCCAACCTGTCTCTGCCTCCCTAACCGGTTCTTCCTCTCACCCATCCCTTCCTCCCACCCCAAGCCGCACCCCCAGCTACCTACTAACCTCATCCCACCTCCTTGACCTGTCCGTCTTCCCTGGACTGACCTATCCCCTCCCTACCTCCCCACCTACACCCTCTCCACCTATCTTGTTTACTCTCCATCTTCGGTCCGCCTCCCCCTCTCCCCCTATTTATTCCAGTTCCCTCTCCCCATCCCCCTCTCTGATGAAGGGTCAAGGCCCGAAACGTCAGCTTTTGTGCTCCTGAGATGCTGCTTGGCCTGCTGTGTTCATCCAGCCTCACATTTTGTTCCCCTTGATTCTTTTCAATTTAGTTTGGACTTTGTCGGTGCAGCTTAAGGGCTGAGAGCGTATCACAGGGTTACAGAAAGGAGTCACCTCTTGAATAATGCTAACTTTTCCTGTTCAGGAAGTCGAAGCAAAGATATTTCCTTCTCAACTGATGAGTTCAAAATGCACATTTCGATGAAATGGGCCTGAAACGCTAACTCTGCTTTCTCCCTGCCAGACCTGCTGAGTTTCTCCAGCATTGTCTGCTTTCTGCGTCCCTCCGACAAACTCGCCTGGTTTGGAATTCCGTCACTGCGGAAAACTCTCAGACTGCAGCAAAAAGATAGACACAGTGACATCCTTACAAAATGGATGTAAAAGTCAGACGGAGCAATTCCAGAAAAGGGGAAAATTGAAACATGCCCTCGATGAGGTGGGGAGGGGGTGGTGGTGAGGGATTGCAGTAGAGAGGGAGGAGGAGAAAATGAATGAGGGAAGGGGAGAGGGGTGAGAGGATGGGGCAGCGGAGGGCGGAGGCAGTAGGGGACGAGATAGAGTGAACAAACGGGGCTAGGAGCAGACGAGAAGGCAGGGAGAGCGAGGTCGAGTGGAAGGGGAGAAGGGTGAGAGCTGAAAGCTGGGACATACTTACATCGAGGAGCATAACAGCAGGGTCAGACAAAAGCTCACAGGCAATATTGGCACGTTTCTGTTCCCCTCCAGACAAGCCACGTTTAATATCATCACCAATAACTACCAAGAGGGAGAGAGGAGCGAGAGTGACATTGCACAGGAGAGTACCACAAAGACGCATACGAGAAAAACAAACAGTCCTAGAACCCAGGCTGCAGAGCTGCGCGAGTGATATTACGGGGTTAATAATCCAGGGTGCAGCAGCATAGGGCTACGTTACAGGGTTAATAATTGGGTTCCATCTCCTTTGCCCCTTCCCACCTCCCATGGCAGTCACCGACGTAGTCCCGTTTCCCGATTTAATCACTCACCGGTGTTGTAGCACTTCTGAATGTCCAGCTCCTCCACCAAACGAACCACAATCTTCTCCTTCTCCTGCAGCTTCATGGAACTGGGCAGTTTCAGGTGGGCCTGGTACTGCAGCGGGGAAGGAAAGCTTTCAGGATTGACTGGGTTCGGTTCACAGCCCCTACTCCACACGGCCCTCTGTTCAGGTCAAGGCCCACCGTCTGATTGAGTAGAACTCAGACACACTCACACACACGCACTCACACACACACTCTCTCACACCCACTCTCTCACACCCACTCACAGACTCACACACACACACACACACACACTCACACACACACACACACACTCACACAGACACACACACACCCACTCTCTCACACCCACTCTCTCACACCCACTCTCTCACACTCTCACACACACACACACACACAATCACACACACACCTCATGCTGGTGCCTGTAAACTGAGTTGCAAAGTCCCTGGCTTTAGCTTCAGCCTAATCTTATGTTGGCCTCATCCTACTCCCAGCGTGGCGCAGAGGCCTCGCAGCAGAAACTTGGTCTGAGAGGCCTGAGTCTGGTCACAGTGGGCTCCGTATCCAGCTTTCAGCGTCACCAACGCCCCCAAAACTCTTCACCTACCCCCCGCCCACACCCCCACCAACCACACATGCCAGCCCATTGCTCACCATGAGGGTGTCCTTCAGCGTCAGGTTGGCGAAGAAGATGTCCTGCTGCATGACGTAGCACATGCTGCGTCGCAGACGCTTGCTGAGGGGACTCCCGTTCATTTTGATGCTGCCTGACTGCACACACTGCCTCCCGGACAGAACGCTGAGCAACGTTGTCTTCCCAGAGCCTACACGCAAAGTCGATACCCATCACCAGTCTGTCAGCTCAGGGCGACAGGCCTAGCCTCTCCATTTCTCCCCCCGCCCCGCCCCATTTCCCCACCCTCCCTGCACTACCCACACTCGCTGTGCACCCCCTTCCACCCACCTCCAACACCCCAGCTGATCCCCTCGGCCGTCGAGAGCACAGAATGAGGCCAACGTTTGATATAGCAGCTTCATTGGCCTCCTTGGCACAAATAATCTGAGTGCAGCCTCAAACACAGGCCCCCACTCCCCTTCCCTCTCCTCCCAACGACCTTTAACCCTTTGCCCCGGCACTGCCTGAAAATAAAGTTTGCAAAGCGTCTCCTTTTCAGTTCAGAAAGTTCCAAAAATCTGTGACAGAAAAAAATGTTTCGCCTTTTCTCCACCTGATTCCTTTAACTATTTTTATTCATTCTCGGAATGAGGGCATCTCTAGCATTGACCGCCCGTTTCTAATTGCCCAGGGAGTAACTCAGAGTCAACCACTTTGCTGTGAGTCACGTGTAGTCCAGCCCAGGTAATGATGGCAGATTTCCTTCACTGAAGGACCAGATAGGACTTTTCCTGACAATCGACAGTGGTCACCATTAGGCGCTTAATTCCACATTTTTCCCGTGTGTAGCGAATTCAAATTATACCATCTGCCCTGGTGGTATCTGAACCACTGCCCGTTTTCTGGCAATTACTCCACTGGACCACTCCCTTCCCCATTTTTTTTAAACCAGCCTTTGACAGCATGGCAGAGTGTACGTGCAGAGCACTTCCAAAGCAATGGCATCCCCGCACATCAACAGTGTCCAAAATAGACATGTGAACAGCATGTAACCACATTCCTCAGGATGAACTGGAAGGCCATGGATGTGCTGTCCGAGTTCAACCTTTTTAAACAAAGCGCTCAGCTCTGCTTCAGGAATTAGGCAGTCGCAAAACCAGTTAAAGGTGCCGCTGGAAGGCGAGGGGCTGGTGGGTTACACCGAATCAATACTTGGAACTTAGCCAAAGAAGATGGAAAGATATCTGGCTCAGCTTTGCATGTGTGAGTAAATTTTGCAATTCATCACTTAGAATTGACGTCCTACAACTAACAGTCAGCAGACCAATGGGTTAAAATTTCAGGCAGTGCCACAATTAGGAGAATTAGTGTAATTTTCTTTCAGACACTGAGCTGTCAGGGTGGGGCCAGTGATGGCCTCATCAGGACATTCCAAACATAACACCCCAAGAGAAAGGTCACAGAGTTGCTTCACCTCACTTCAGTGTCCAGCCAGAGAACGCCAGCGACACTCCCAGGTCACCAGGAGCGAGTCGATCATCTGGATGATGCTGATGCACTCTACGTCAAAAGGCCAAAGGAGGACACATTTTCAAAATCAAGATTAATGTTGGAATGAACGTCCGAATCCTGAGGGACATGTAGCTAGGGTTGCTGGAGCATCGTGTACCATTCGGCAATGGGTAGATTAATATCGTTACAATAGGTGGTCCATCTCGCATTTCGACAAACAGAGCAATGCAAATGTAACCATCACAATGCTGCAGGGAAATCTCTAGTCTTCCAGCAATCAGTGCCCAGGGCCCACTGTTTCTCAGGACCACGGTATCGCCAGGTTTCTCCCCGATCATCACTCCAACGGCACACAGGCAGCGATGTGGAGGGGATAACTAAGGTGCAGTCGGGCCTGTTCACCAGCGATTAATGGTGACGTCGGGAAATGTGCCCAGGTATGCCAGGGACCGCCCACATTAGAACACACAGTGTTGGAAACAGGCCATTCAGCCCATCAAAGTGACATTATACGAACAACAGTCACGCCACACAAATGCCCAGGCTGTGCCCATCACCAATAAGAGACAATCTAACCACTGCCCCTTGACATTCAGTGGTGTTACCGTCACTGAATCCCCCACTATCAACATCATGAGGGTTACCATTGACCAGAAACTCTCCTGGACCCACCACATAAACACAGCGGCTACAAGAGCAGGTCAGAGGCTGGGAATCCTGCAGCGAGTAACTCCCGTCCTGTCTCCCCACCAAAGCCTGTCCCACCATCTACAAGGCACAAGTCAGGAGTGGGATGGGATACTCCCCACTTACCCCTGGATGGGGGCAGCCCCAACAACACTCGAGAAGCTCGACACCATCCAGGACAGAGCAGCCCCCGCTCCATTGGCACCGCATCCACAAACATCCCACTCCCTCCCCACCACCGATGCTCAGTCGCAGCAGTGTGTACCATCTACAAGATGCTCTGCAGAGATTCACCAAAGACCCTCAGGCAGCACCTTCCGAACCCCACGACCCACTTCCACCAAGAAGGACAGGTACATGGGACCCCCACCCCCTGCACGTTCCCCTCCGAGCCCCTCCCCATCCCGACTTGGAGATATATCCCCGTTCCTTCAGTGTCACTGGGTCAGAATCCCTGGAATTCCCTGCCTGAGGGGACACTGTGGGTCAACCCACAGCAGCAGTTCAAGGGGAAGCTCACCCCACCTTCTCAAGGGGGGGCAACTAGGGACAAGGATGGGGCATTAAATGCTGGGCCCAGCCAGTGATACCCATATCCCAGGAGAGAGTACCAAAAATGTCTGAAATCTCCATTGACCTATTTGCCGCGAGCAGAGTGGACTTTATCTTCAATGGACCAAATTTCGGGTCTTTCCCACAGCCATGTCAAGAATGACACATTGGTTCAGTCTGGCACAATAGTATACAATGTCCTTGTCATGGCCGAAGCCTGAGAGCTAGGCCACTGTTTCCAGGGCGATCAGAGGAGATCACCTGAGGAAGTCAACAGAGGAACAGCGCCGAAGATCCGGGAGGGTCCTCAAATCACCAGAGAGATGTACAAACTCGTATCCGCCCGCGTCAGCGAATGTTACAATCTCTACAATTGGTTCAGCCCTGCTTTATACATTTTCCCTTGTAGCGCACGAGAGCCAGAGCTGGGGAAAATGGAGGGCGGTGCACTGTCGCTTTAAGACCGCTCTCACCATAAAAGGCCGACCGCACTGATGAGCCAATTCCTCGGATGCCGCCTCGCGTCACCTTGGCGATTGTGCACTGTAGTCCTGCAGGCAAAGGGCGTGCCTGTGTTGTCTAGACTGTTCTGCACTGATCAAGGGAAAGAAACACAGGTTGACACCTGCCAATTGTCGCTGTGATCCATCTAGTTCCCTCACTAGGGGGAAGGGATTTGGCCAACCCTTTCCCCGGTCTCTCCTACACGTGACTCCAGACCCACAGTGGCAGTCCCACTCAGTTGCTGGGGGAGCGAGATACGAGCCGGGATTTGCCAACATTACAGCCCCTTGTCGCTCCCTCTCTCACACCACCCATACCCCCCCCCAAACCCCAGACCATTACCGCTAGGTCCCATCACTGCGAGCAGCTCTCCTGGTCGAACGGTCCCCGACACATTGGAGAGGATCTCGCGGCCTTTCATTTCCATGTGTAGGCCTCGGAACTTCAGCTCCATGCCAGGTTTCCGCTTGCTTTCACCCGCCTCGACATCGCTGTGTGGGGAGGGAGGGGGTGTTAGAGATAGCCATAAACGGTGAGGGGTCTGTCACCTTACCCAGCCCTCACCCCGCTCTCTATGAGCTCTTCCTATCTCACATGTACTTTCAATCTCTTTTCATTTCCACGTTGCTCACTCCATATCCTCCCCCAAGCCCACCTTTCCTCTCCGTCTCTCTCCTCTTTCTCTCCATCTATTTTTGACTTTTGTCCTCTGCCTCCTTCTCTCTATCACACTCTCTCTGTGTCTCTCTTCTCTCTCTCTCTCCATCTGCCTGTCTCTCACTCTCTCTCCATCTGCCTGTCTCTCTCCCTCTCTCCATCTGCCTGTCTCTCTCCCTCTCTCTCCATCTGCCTGTCTCTCACTCTGTCTCTCTCCTTTCTCCATCGGCCTGTCTCTCGCCCTCTCTCCATCTGTCTGTCTCTCTCCCTCTCTCCATCTGCCTGTCTCTCTCCATCTGCCTGTCTCTCACTCTCTCTCCATCTGCCTGTCTCTCACTCTCTCTCCATCTGCCTGTCTCTCACTCTGTCTCTCTCCTTTCTCCATCTGCCTGTCTCTCACTCTCTCTCCATCTGCCTGTCTCTCTCCCTCTCTCCATCTGTCTGTCTCTCTCCCTCTCTCCATCTGCCTGTCTCTCACTCTCTCTCCATCTGCCTGTCTCTCACTCTCTCTCCATCTGCCTGTCTCTCACTCTCTCTCCATCTGCCTGTCTCTCACTCTGTCTCTCTCCTTTCTCCATCTGCCTGTCTCTCACTCTCTCTCCATCTGCCTGTCTCTCTCCCTCTCTCCATCTGCCTGTCTCTCACTCTGTCTCTCTCCTTTCTCCATCGGCCTGTCTCTCTCCCTCTCTCCATCTGCCTGTCTCTCTCCCTCTCTCCATCTGCCTGTCTCTCTCCCTCTCTCCATCTGCCTGTCTCTCACTCTCTCTCCATCTGCCTGTCTCTCACTCTCTCTCCATCTGCCTGTCTCTCACTCTCTCTCCATCTGCCTGTCTCTCACTCTGTCTCTCTCCTTTCTCCATCTGCCTGTCTCTCACTCTCTCTCCATCTGCCTGTCTCTCTCCCTCTCTCCATCTGCCTGTCTCTCTCCCTCTCTCCATCTGCCTGTCTCTCACTCTCTCTCCATCTGCCTGTCTCTCACTCTCTCTCCATCTGCCTGTCTCTCACTCTCTCTCCATCTGCCTGTCTCTCACTCTCTCTCCATCTGCCTGTCTCTCACTCTCTCTCCATCTGCCTGTCTCTCACCTTTCTCTCGCTCTCTCTCCATCTGTTTCTCTGCCTCCATCCCTTTCTTTTCTCTTTCTTTCTCTCATCTCCCTATCCACCACCTGTTTCTCACTCTTCCATCTTTCTCTCTCTCTCCCTGCATATCTCCATCTCTCTGTTTCTTTCTTTGTGTTTATTTCTGTCTCTCTCCCTCTCTTCTCCCTCTGTCTCTGTCCATCTGTCTATCTCTGTGTCTCCCTCCTTTCTCTTTCTCTCCATCTTCCTGTCTCTGTGTCACTGTATCCTCAGCACCCCCACCACCATCTCTCTCTCTCTCTCTCTCTCTGTACCCCTCAATCTTCCTGTCCCTCAATCTGTCCCTTTCTCTTCTCTCTCTCGGTCTTTCAAACTGTCTCTCTGTATCCTTCCCCCACCCGCAACCTCCCTCTCTCTGATACAGACAGCGGGAACTGCAGATGCTGGAGAATGTGTGATAACATGGTGTGGGGCTGGATGAACACATCAGGCCAAGCAGCATCAGAGGGGCAGAGGGGCAACAGGAGCTGCAGATGCTGGAGAATGTGAGATAACAAGGTGTGGAGCTGGATGAACACAGCAGGACAAGCAGCATCAGAGGAGCAGAGGGGTAACAGGAGCTGCAGATGCTGGAGAATGTGAGATAACATGGTGTGGGGCTGGATGAACACAGCAGGCCCAGCAGCATCAGAGGAGCAGAGGGGTAACAGGAGCTGCAGATGCTGGAGAATGTGAGATAACATGGTGTGGGGCTGGATGAACACATCAGGCCAAGCAGCATCAGAGGGGCAGAGGGGCAACAGGAGCTGCAGATGCTGGAGAATGTGAGATAACAAGGTGTGGAGCTGGATGAACACAGCAGGACAAGCAGCATCAGAGGAGCAGAGGGGTAACAGGAGCTGCAGATGCTGGAGAATGTGAGATAACATGGTGTGGGGCTGGATGAACACAGCAGGCCCAGCAGCATCAGAGGAGCAGAGGGGTAACAGGAGCTGCAGATGCTGGAGAATGTGAGATAACATGGTGTGGGGCTGGATGAACACAGCAGGCCAAGCAGCATCAGAGGAGCAGAGGGGTAACAGGAGCTGCAGATGCTGGAGAATGTGAGATAACACGGTGTGGGGCTGGATGGACACAGCAGGACAAGCAGCATCAGAGGGGCAGAGGGGTAACAGGAGCTGCAGATGCTGGAGAATGTGAGATAACAAGGTGTGGGGCTGGATGAACACAGCAGGACAAGCAGCATCAGAGGAGCAGAGGGGTAACAGGAGCTGCAGATGCTGGAGAATGTGAGATAACATGGTGTGGGGCTGGATGAACACAGCAGGCCCAGCAGCATCAGAGGAGCAGAGGGGTAACAGGAGCTGCAGATGCTGGAGAATGTGAGATAACAAGGTGTGGAGCTGGATGAACACAGCAGGCCCAGCAGCATCAGAGGAGCAGAGGGGTAACAGGAGCTGCAGATGCTGGAGAATGTGAGATAACATGGTGTGGGGCTGGATGAACACAGCAGGCCCAGCAGCATCAGAGGAGCAGAGGGGTAACAGGAGCTGCAGATGCTGGAGAATGTGAGATAACAAGGTGTGGGGCTGGATGAACACAGCAGGACAAGCAGCATCAGAGGAGCAGAGGGGTAACAGGAGCTGCAGATGCTGGAGAATGTGAGATAACATGGTGTGGGGCTGGATGAACACAGCAGGCCCAGCAGCATCAGAGGAGCAGGAAAGCTGACGTTTCGGGCCGAGACTTTTCTTCAGAAAATGTCAGCTTTCCTGCCCCTCTGATGCTGCTTGTCCTGCTGTGTTCATCCAGCCCCACACCTTGTTATCTCCCTCTGTCTGTCTCTCTTTGTATCTGTATCCTGCAGTCTTCCTGTCCCTCCCTCCCTCCCTCTCTATGTATCTCTCTCTCCCTCCCTCCATCTCTCTCCCTGTATCTCTCTGTCCCTCCCTCAATCTCTATCTCTTTGTATCTCTCTGTCCCTACCTCCCTCTGTCTCTCTCTCTCTATATATTTCTGTCCCTCCATCTCTCTCTCTGTCTCTCTCTGTCCCTCCATCTCTCTCTCTGTCTCTCTCTGTCCCTCCCTCCTTCTCTCTCTGTATCTCTCTGTCCCTCCCTCCTTCTCTCTCTGTATCTCTCTGTCCCTCCCTCCTTCTCTCTCTGTGTCTCTCTGTCCCTCCCTCCTTCTCTCTCTGTGTCTCTCTGTCCCTCCCTCCTTCTCTCTCTGTGTCTCTCTGTCCCTCCCGCCTTCTCTCTCTGTGTCTCTCTGTCCCTCCCGCCTTCTCTCTCTGTGTCTCTCTGTCCCTCCCGCCTTCTCTCTCTGTATCTCTCTGTCCCTCCCGCCTTCTCTCTCTGTGTCTCTCTGTCCCTCTCTCCTTCTCTCTCTGTATCTCTCTGTCCCTCCCTCCTTCTCTCTCTGTGTCTCTCTGTCCCTCTCTCTCTGTATCTCTGTGTACCTCCCTCCATCTCTCTTTCTCTCTCTCTCTCTCTCTCTCTCTCTCTCTCTCTCTCTCTGTATTTCTGGTTCTGTCCCTCCCTCCCTCCCAGAAATACAGAGCGGGATGCAGAGGGAGGGAGGGACAGAGAGATACAGAGAGATACAGAGAGGGAGGGAGGGAGAGATACAGAGAGGGAGGGAGGGACAGAGAGATACAGAGAGGGAGGGAGGGAGAGATACAGAGAGGGAGGGAGAGAGGGACAGAGAGATATAGAGAGGGAGGGAGGGAGAGATACAGAGAGGGATACAGAGAGGGAGGGAGGGAGGGAGGGAGAGATACAGAGAGGGAGGGAGAGATACAGAGAGGGAGGGAGGGACAGAGAGATAGAGATCTCTGTATTTCTGTCCCTCCGTCTCCATCTGTCTGTATCTCTGTGTATTTCTGTCCCTCGGTCCCTCTCTGTATCTCTCGGTCCCTCTCTGTATCTCTCGGTCCCTCTCTGTATCTCTCGGTCCGTCTCTGTATCTCTCGGTCCCTCTCTGTATCTCTCGGTCCGTCTCTGTATCTCTCGGTCCGTCTCTCTCCCTCTCCCCAGCCTCAGTGTACTCACTCTGGTGTTCGAACAGGAAGGAGAGCCTCCTCCACGGCTGGCTCCTCCGGCATCAGGTCGGTTACAATGGTAAACAGAGACCTGGGAGCTGCAGGCTTGTGCAGAGGGGATACAGGGGGAAGAGACTGAGAGACAGAGAGAGAGAGAGAGAGAGAGAGAGAGAGAGAGAGGAAGGGACCTGGAAGGGGCTGGCTGGAAGTGGAATGGAGGGAGGAAGAGAGTGGAAAGCCAGCTCCGGCAAGAGCCTGGAAGGGG
>NC_081399.1:7525693-7588193 GCF_030684315.1 Stegostoma tigrinum | reverse complement strand
GAGGGAGCGGGCGCTGTCGGAGGGTCAGTGCTGAGGGAGCGGGCACTATCGGAGGGTCAGTGCTGAGGGAGCGGGCACTGCACAAGGGTCAGTGCTGAGGGAGCGGGCACTGTCGGAGGGTCAGTGCTGAGGGAGCGGGCACTGTCGGAGGGTCAGTGCTGAGGGAGCGGGCACTGCACAAGGGTCAGTGCTGAGGGAGCGGGCGCTGTCGGAGGGTCAGTGCTGAGGGAGCGGGCGCTGTCGGAGGGTCAGTGCTGAGGGAGCGGGCGCTGTCGGAGGGTCAGTGCTGAGGGAGCGGGCGCTGTCGGAGGGTCAGTGCTGAGGGGGCAGGCGCTGTAAGAGGGTCAGGGCTGAGGGAGCGGGCGCTGTTGGAGGGTCAGTGCCGAGGGAGCGGGCACTGTCGGAGGGTCAGTGCTGAGGGAGCGGGCGCTGTGGGAGGGTCAGTGCTGAGGGAGTGGGCACTGTTGGAGGGTCAGTGCCGAGGGAGCGGGCGCTGTTGGAGGGTCAGTGCCGAGGGAGTGGGCACTGTCGGAGGGTCAGTGCCGAGGGAGCGGGCACTGTCGGAGGGTCAGTGCCGAGGGAGCGGGCACTGTCGGAGGGTCAGTGCCGAGGGAGCGGGCACTGTCGGAGGGTCAGTGCCGAGGGAGCGGGCACTGTTGGAGGGTCAGTGCCGAGGGAGCGGGCACTGTCGGAGGGTCAGTGCCGAGGGAGCGGGCACTGTCGGAGGGTCAGTGCCGAGGGAGCGGGCACTGTCGGAGGGTCAGTGCCGAGGGAGCGGGCGCTGTCGGAGGGTCAGTGCCGAGGGAGCGGGCGCTGTCGGAGGGTCAGTGCCGAGGGAGCGGGCGCTGTCGGAGGGTCAGTGCCGAGGGAGTGGGCGCTGTTGGAGGGTCAGTGCTGAGGGAGCGGGCACTGTCGGAGGGTCAGTGCTGAGGGAGCGGGCACTGTCAGAGGGTCAGTGCTGATGGGAGCGGGCACTGTCGGAGGGTCAGTGCTGAGGGAGCGGGCGCTGTGGGAGGGTCAGTGCTGAGGGAGTGGGCACTGTTGGAGGGTCAGTGCCGAGGGAGCGGGCGCTGTTGGAGGGTCAGTGCCGAGGGAGTGGGCACTGTCGGAGGGTCAGTGCCGAGGGAGCGGGCGCTGTCGGAGGGTCAGTGCTGAGGGAGTGGGCGCTGTTGGAGGGTCAGTGCTGAGGGAGTGGGCACTGTCGGAGGGACAGTGCTGAGGGAGCGGGCACTGTCGGAGGGTCAGTGCTGAGGGAGCGGGCGCTGTCGGAGGGTCAGTGCTGAGGGAGCGGGCACTGTCGGAGGGTCAGTGCTGAGGGAGCGGGCACTGTCGGAGGGTAATGCTGTTAACCGATGACTGTGCGGAATTATGGAGGACCAGAATGTGCAGAGGAACATGGGATTTAGCACGAAAACTCTGTTGAGGTGCAATTTGAGTCAAATGTGGTGTGAACCAAACACCCTGGTACCCTATAACCTATTTTCTCTGGTTTCGAAAGCCTCTGTTCGGTATTCCTTAATTTCCTCACAGGCTCACAACTCGCTTTCCACCAGCATCTGAGAGCTCTGGAGGTGACTGCAACATTCCCTGCATTCCGGGGCGATCTGTTTGGATCCCTGAGTGTAACATTGTACATCGCTACCGTCACAGCTGGTCTGAAAAGTTTGAGAAAACATACTGCCGAGCTGAACGCTGACCTTGATCACTAGACAGAAGTTTGAATGATAGTATTGAAGTTTGGAATTTGATCTGATTGTGAGACACAAACAGCCCTGAGAAAATCTGAGGGAGACGGCTCTTGAGTTAGCGACGACAGAACAACAATGTACCAACAATTTCGAGGAATGTTCATTCCAGCAGAGGATGTTCTCCTTCCCCCTCTCTCGGCGAGTTCGGGGGCATGTAGGCATGTCTTGGCAAACGGAGAGAGACAGGGAAAGGGATCTCAGGCAGGAGACGGATCGAATCTCATAGTGTTCACTCACTCAGCGTCACTGACAGGACACTGGCTGTGTCGAGAGTTCATCCTTCTTCCGAAAAACATTCACTCACAGATTCAAAACCTGGCATTGCCACACCCCCTCCCTATCTCTGTAACCCCCTCCAGCCCCTACACCCCCTCCCTATCTCTGTAACCCCCTCCAGCCCCTACACCCCCTCCCTATCGCTGTAACCCCCTCCAGCCCCTACACCCCCTCCCTATCTCTGTAACCCCCTCCAGCACCTACACCCCCTCCCTATCTCTGTAACCCCCTCCAGTCCCTACACCCCCTCCCTATCTCTGTAACCCCCTCCAGCACTTACACCCCCTCCCTATCTCTGTAACCCCCTCCAGCCCCTACACCCCCTCCCTATCTCTGTAACCCCCTCCAGCCCCTACACCCCCTCCCTATCTCTGTAACCCCCTCCAGCCCCTACACCCCATCCCTATCTCTGTAACCCCCTCCAGCCCCTAAACCCCCTCCCTATCTCTGTCACCCCCTCCAGCCCCCTGCACCCCCTCCCTATCTCTGTAACCCCCTCCAGCCCCTACACCCCCTCCCTATCTCTGTAAACCCCTCCGGCCCCTACACCCCCTCCCTATCTCTGTAACCCCCTCCAGCCCCTACACCCCCTCCCTATCTCTGTAACCCCCTCCAGCCCCTACACCCCCTCCCTATCTCTGTAACCCCCTCCAGCCCCTACACCCCCTCCCTATCTCTGTAAACCCCTCCAGCCCCTACACCCCCTCCCTATCTCTGTAACCCCCTACAGCCCCTACACCCCCTCCCTATCTCTGTAACCCCCTCCAGCCCCTACACCCCCTCCCTATCTCTGTAAACCCCTCCAGCCCCTACACCCCCTCCCTATCTCCGTAAACGCCTCCAGCCCCTACACCCCCTCCCTATCTCTGTAAACCCCTCCAGCCCCTACACCCCCTCCCTATCTCTGTAACCCCCTCCAGCCCCTACACCCCCTCCCTATCTCCGTAACCCCCTCCAGCCCCTACACCCCCTCCCTATCTCCATAACCCCCTCCAGCCCCTACACCCCCTCCCTATCTCCGTAACCGCCTCCAGCCCCTACACTCCCTCCCTATCTCTGTAAACCCCTCCGGCCCCTACACCCCTCCCTATCTCTGTAACCCCCTCCGGCCCCCATACCCCCTCCCCATCTCTGTAAACCCCTCCAGCCCCTACACCCCCTCCCTATCTCCGTAACCGCCTCCAGCCCCTACACCCCCTCCCTATCGCTGTAACCCCGTTCAGCCCCTACACCCCCTCCCTATCTCTGTAAACACCTCCAGCCACTATACCCCCTCCGTGTCTCTGTAACCGCCTCCAGCCCCTACTCTCCCTCCCTATCTCTGTAAACCCCTCCGGCCCCTACACCCCTCCCTATCTCTGTAACCCCCTCCGGCCCCTATACCCCCTCCCTATCTCTGTAAACCCCTCCAGCCCCTACACCCCCTCCCTATCTCTGTAAATCCCTCCAGCCCCTACACCCCCTCCCTATCGCTGTAACCCCGTTCAGCCCCTACACCCCCTCCCTATCTCTGTAAACACCTCCAGCCACTATACCCCCTCCCTATCTCTGTAACCCCCTCCAGCCCCTACACCCCCTCCCTATCTCTGTAACCCCCTCCAGCCCCTACACCCCCTCCCTATCTCTGTAAACCCCTCCAGCCCCTACACCCCCTTCCTATCTCTGTAACCCCCTCCGGCCGCTATACCCCCTCCCTATCTCTGTAAACCCCTACAGACCCTCCCTATCTCTGTAACCCCCTCCGGCCCCTACACCCCCTCCCTATCTCTGTAAACCCCTCCAGCCCCTACACCCCCTTCCTATCTCTGTAACCCCCTCCGGCCGCTATACCCCCTCCCTATCTCTGTAAACCCCTACAGACCCTCCCTATCTCTGTAACCCCCTCCGGCCCCTACACCCCCTCCCTATCTCTGTAACCCCCAACCCCCTCCCTATCACTGTAAACCCCCGACACCCACTCCCTATCTCTGTAACCTCCTACATCTCCTACACCTCTCTCTATACAAGCCAACAACAACTTTGGAAATAATATTTGTGCCACACAGATGCCAGGCTGTGCCCATCACCAATAAGAGTCAGTCTAACCACTGCCCCTTGACATTCAATGGTGTTACCGTCACTGAACCCCCCCCACTATCAACATCCTGGGGGTTACCATTGACCAGAAACTCAACTGGACCCACCACATAAACACAGCGGCTACAAGAGCAGGTCAGAGGCTGGGAATAGTGCAGTGTTCGAAGTGAGGAGGATTAAGGAAAAGGCAGGGGGTTGGGGAGTGGGTTTGTTGGGTTTAAGCCAGAGGATCATCCTTGATTCCGTTAAATCGTGTACCAGCAACGAAGGGCCCTGAGTACCCTCACCCAGCCCCGACCTCCGCAATCTCCCAGCTCAGCCCAGCCCATTTTCTCAGACCGCATTTCCAAGGAGAGACACGCACCTTGTCAATTGGGGAGTGGAGTTGGAACTCATGTCCTCCGATAACTCCTCCAGCATCAGGGTTGGGTTGGAGAAGGCGAAATTCTCCAGATGGCTCCTTGTGGGTCCTGTCATGTACGTGGCTCCATCCAGCGTGTCCATCTTGTGTTGTTCCCACTCACTGGCCACTGTCCTCCCTTCAATAGCTCTCTCGCTCTGTCTCTCTCTGTATCTCTCTCTGTCCCTCTCTGTCTCTCTCTCTCTGTGTATCTCTGTACGTCCTTCTCTCCTTCTTCTCTTGCCTGTTTGATATCAGGTCTAGCACAGTCTCTCTCCCTCTCACATGCACACACACAGTCTGTGCTTCCCCGTCCCACACCTTCACCCCACCTCACAGTCTCACTCCCTCTGCCTAATCTCCCTCTCTGTGCCCCCCTCTCTCTCTCTTTCTCTCTGAACCCCTTCTTCTCACAGGCTCCCTCACTCTCGTTCCCTTATTGTTTATCTGTTCCTCTCACTGTCCCTCTGCCTCTGTACCCCAGTTTCTCTTTCTCAGTCCCCCTCACTCTCTCCTCCCCTATGTCTCCGTCTCCCTCCTTCTCTGTGTCTTCCTCCCGCAGTCTTCCTCTCTCAGTCCCCCTCCACTCTCTCCTTCCCTCCCTCTGTCTCAGTTCTCTCTCTTCCTCACAGTCTACGTCAGGATCAGCACACACCCCTCTCAGCTGCCCCTTCACTCTGTGACTCCTTCTCTCTTTCTCTCTCTCTCTCCCTCTCTCAGTCTGCCCGTCTCTCTTGCTTTCTCACTGCGTCTGCTGCTCTCTGAAAACTGCCCTCTCTCAGTCGGTCTCTGTTTCTATCTGTCCGTCTCTATCTCTCCCTCGCTCACCGTCTTCACCAACCAACCATTCCCCAGATGAAGCCAGGTGAAAATCCTTGGACAGTGCGGAGCGACTGAGAGAGAGGAGAAAGAGAGAGCGAGAGATGTAAATGATCGGGTGGATCCTGAAATTTGGAATCTGAACTTTCAGTTCAAACTCTGCTTTAAATCTGCAACGTCAATATAAACACAGGACGTTTCTGCGACGAGGCAGAGAGGGATGAAGAAGAGGTTAGGACAACGGGGATTCTTTCAAAGCTGGAGAAGGTTGAAGAGGCAAGATGAGTTTTTAAGGAGGTGAGAATGGGAGGGGAGGTGGGGTCAAGGCTGAGGCACAAGGCAGAACGTCAGCAACTGAATAGAGGTTGGACACATTCAACGACAAACAGTCCCAGCCTGGTGAGAGCGACAACAGGGCAATGAAAGAACCTAAACTTTACAAAGGATTAAGAGAAAGTCCAAATAGTGACGCCACAGCCAACGAGAGCTGTCGTCATGGTCCCAGCATCGAGTCCAGAATGTTCTGAAGCGACCAGTCGAAAGTATGGAGGGAGGATCCTGGCGAGTTGGGCGGTGGTGGGTGGTGAGGGGGTAAAATGGCTGGCAACGGGGTTCCCGAAGGTGGACTGCACGGGCAGTGCAGCGGGGTCATCCCTTGGTCTCCCCCACACCCATGGAAGAGATCAGCATGCATGCGCCGACTCTACCGTGCACCGGTTTGGAGCAACTGAATCTCGCTGATGTACAGACACCAGACTCGAAACGCTGTCTCTGCTTTCTCTCTCTTCCTCCGTCCAGCCCAGACCCGCTGAGTTTCGCGGGCGATTTCTGTAGCAAAACACAACACTCGATGCCAATGATCTACTACGCCGACAGACTGGGGTTCACAGTTCCGCCACTCATCCACTCGAACACCCAGATCCCTCTGCAGCCTCTCCCCGCTGAGGCACACAGCGAAGAAGCTGTCATCAATGTTTGAGAATGGAGGGAAATTAGTCATGTTACCGGACCAGCGATCGACAGGGCAATGCTCTGGGAACACACAGCTCAAATCAGACCACACACCCACGGAAGGTGGATTCGAGGGACAGAGTTGGGAATTTTGAGGTTGACGTGAAATCCCATTTGGGTCTTTAGTCAGTCCAGGACAAGGAAGCCTGCAATCTTGCCCAAACACATAAATACAGAGGCACTGCAAGTGGGCTGGCTATTAACAGCCCTCGGCAAAGGTCAGATACTCAGTTCAAGGGGCAATTAGGGAGGGGCCAACAAAACTTGGCATTGGAGCTAACAACCTCCAAACATTCACAAACGAAACGCGGTAAGGAGGGGTCCAACACAGCATTGGATCAAGCAAGGTTCAATACAGACACACTCCCCCAGACATCCTGTAAATACAGGCACACTCCCCCAGACATCCTGTAAACGCAGACACACTCCCCCAGACATCCTGTAAATACAGACACACTCCCCCAGTCATCCTGTACATACAGACACACTCCCCCAGACATCCTGTAAACGCAGACACACTCCCCAGACATCCTGTATATACAGACACACTCCCCCAGACAGCCTGTAAACGCAGACACACTCCCCCAGACATCCTGTAAATACAGACACACTCCCCCAGACAGCCTGTAAATACAGACACACTCCACCAGACATCCTGTAAATACAGACACACTCCCCCAGACATCCTGTAAATAAAGAAACACTCCCCCAGACATCCTGGAAACACAGACACACTCCCCCAGACATCCTGTAAATACAGATACACTCCCCGAGACAGCCTGTAAATACAAACACACTCCCCCACACATCCTGTAAATACAGGCACATTCCCCCAGACATCTGTAAATACAGACACACTCCCCCGGACATCCTGTAAATACAGACACACTCCCCCAGACATCCTGTAAATACAGATAAACCCCCCCAGACATCCTATAAATACAGACACACTCCCCCAGACATCCTGTAAATACAGACACACTCCCCCGGACATCCTGTAAATACAGATAACCCCCCCCAGACATCCTATAAATACAGACACACTCCCCCAGACATCCTGTAAATACAGACACACTCCCCGAGACAGCCTGTAAATACAGACACACTCCCCCAGACATCCTGTAAATACAGACACACTCCCCGAGACAGCCTGTAAGTACAGACACACTCCCCCAGACATCCTGTAAATACAGACACACTCCCCAAGACAGCCTGTAAATACAGACACACTCCCCCAGACATCCTGTAAATACAGACACACTCCCTGAGACATCCTGTAAATACAGACACACTCCCCCAGACATCCTGTAAACACAGACACACTCCCCCAGACATCCTGTAAACACAGACACACTGCCCCAGACATCTTGTAATTACAGACACACTCCCCCAGACATCCTGTAAATACAGACACACTCCCCCAGACATTCTGTAAATGCAGACACACTCCCCCAGACATCCTGTAAATACAGACACACTCCCCCAGGCATCCTGTAAATACAGACACACTCCCCCAGACATCCTATAAATACAGACACACTCCCTCAGGCATCCGTTAAATACAGACACACTCCCCCAGGCATCCTGTATATACAGACACACTCCCCCAGACATCCTGTAAATGCAGACACAGTCCCCCAGACATGCTGTAAACACAGACACACTCCCCCAGACATCCTGTAAATACAGACACACTCCCCCAGACATCCTGTAAATACAGAGACACTCCCCCAGGCATCCTGTTAACACAGACACACATCCCCAGGCATCCTGTAAATACAGACACACTCCCCCAGACATCCTGTAAATACAGACACACTCCCCCAGGCATCCTGTAAACACAGACACACTCCCACAGGCATCCTGTAAATACAGACACACTCCCCCAGGCATCCTGTAAATACAGACACACTCCCCGAGACATCCTGTAAATACACTAACACTCCCCCAGAAATCCTGTAAATACAGACACACTCCCCCAGGCATCCTGTAAATACAGACACACTCCCCGAGACATCCTGTAAATACAGACACACTCCCCCAGATATCTTGTAAATACAGACACACTCCCCCAGACATCCTGAAAATACAGACACACTCCCCCAGGCATCCTGTAAATACAGACACACTCCCCCAGACATCCTGTAAATACAGACACAGTCCCCCAGACATGCTGTAAGCACAGACAAACTCCCTCAGACATCCTGTAAATACAGACACACTCCCCAAGACATCCTGTAATTACAGACACACTCCCCCAGGCATCCTGTAAATACAGACACACTCCCCCAGACATCCTGTAAATATAGACACACTCCCCCAGACAACCTGTAAATACAGACACACTCCCCCAGACATCCTGTAAACACAAACATACTCTCCCATACATTCTGTAAACACAGACACACTCCCCCAGACAGCCTGTAAATAGAGACACACTCCCCCAGACATCCTGTAAATACAGACACATTCCCCCAGACATCCTGTAAATACAGACACACTCCCCCAGACATCCTGTAAACAGAGACACACTCCCCCAGACATCCTGTAAATACAGACACATTCCCCCAGACATTCTGTAAATACAGACACACTTCCCCAGACATCCTGGAAACACAGACACACTCCCCCAGACATCCTGTAAATACACACTCCCCCAGACATCCTGTAAATACAGACACACTCCCCGAGACATCCTGTAAATACACACACACTCTCCCAGACATCCTGAAAAAACAGACACACTCCCCGAGACACCCTGTAAATACAGACACACTCCCCCAGAAATCCAGTAAATACAGACACACTCCCCCCAGGCATCCTGTAAATACAGACACACTCTCCAGGCATCCTGTAAATACAGACACACTCCCCCAGATATCCTGTAAATACAGACACATTCCCCCAGACATCTGAAAATACAGACACACTCCCCCAGATATCCTGTATTTACAGACACACTCCCCCAGACATCCTGTAAATACAGACACACTCCCCCAGGCATCCTGTAAATACAGACACATTTCCCCAGACATCCTGTAAATACAGACACACTCCCCCAGACATCCTGTAAACACAGACATACTCCCCCAGACATCCTGTAAATCCAGACACAGTCCCCCAGACATCCTGTAAATACAGACACACTCCCCGAGACATCCTGTAAATACAGACACATTCCCCCAGACATTCTGTAAATACAGACACACTCCCCCAGACATCCTGTAAATACAGACACATTCCCCCAGACATTCTGTAAATACTGACACACTCCCCCAGACATGCTGTAAATACAGACACAAACCAAGAGACATCCTGTAAATACAGACACACTCCCCCAGAAATCCTGTAAACACAGACACACTCCCCCAGAAATCCTGTAAATACAGACACACTCCCCCAGATATCCTGTAAATACAGACACATTCCCCCAGACATCTGAAAATACACACACACACCCCGAGACATCCTGTAAATACAGACACACTCCCCGAGACATCCTGTAAATACAGACACACTCCCCCAGACATCCTGTAAATACAGACACACGCCCCCAGACACCCTGTAAATACAGACACACTCCCCGAGACATCCTGTAAATACAGACACACTCCCCCAGAAATCCTGTAAATACAGACACACTCCCCCAGACATCCTGTAAACACAGACACACTCCCCGAGACATCCTGTAAATACAGACACACTCCCCCAGACATCGTGTAAATACAGATAAACCCCGCCAGACATCCTGTAAACATAGAAACACTCCACCAGGCATCCTGTAAATACAGACACAATCCCCCAGACATCCTGTAAATACAGACACACTCCCCCTGACATCATGTAAACACAGACACACTCCCCCAGACATCCTGTAAATACAGACACACTCCCCCAGACATCCTGTAAACACAGACACACTCCCCCAGACAACCTGTAAATATAGACACACTCCCCCAGACATCCTGTAAATACAGATAAACCCCCCCAGACATCCTGCAAATACAGACACACTGCCCCAGACATCCTGTAAATACAGACACATTCCCCCAGACATCCTATAAGTACAGACACACTCCCCGAGACATCCTGTAAATACAGACACATTCCCCCAGACATCCTGTAAATACAGACACACTCCCCCAGACATCCTGTAAACACAGACACACTCCCACAGACATCCTGTAAACACAGACACACTCCCCCAGACATCCTGTAAATACACACACACTCCCCCAGACATCATGTAAACTCAGAGACATTCCCCCAGACATCCTGTAAACACAGACACACTCCCCCAGACATCCTATAAATACAGTCAAATTCCCCCAGACATCCTGCAACTACAGATAAACCCCACCCAGACATCCTGTAAATACAGACACACTCCCCCAGACATCCTTTAAACACAGACACACTCCCCCAGGCATCGTGTAAATACACACTCCCCCAGACGTCCTGTGAATACAGACACACTCCCACAGACATCCTGTAAACACAGACACACTCCCCCAGACATCCTGTAAATACAGACACACTCCCCCAGGATTCCTGTAAATACAGACACACTCCCCCAGACATCCTGTAAAAACGGACACACTCCCCCAGACATCGTGTAAACACAGACACACTCCCCCAGACATCCTGTAATTACAGACACACTCACCCAGACATCCTTTACATACAGACACACTCCCCCAGACATCCTGTAAAAACAGACACACTCCCCCAGACATCCTGTAAATACAGACACACTCCCCCAGACATCCTGTAAACACAGACACACTCCCCCAGACATCCTGTAAATACGGTCAAACTCCCCCAGACATCCTGCAACTACAGATAAACCCCCCCAGACATCCTGTAAATACAGACACACTCCCCCAGACATCCTGTAAATACAGACACACTCCCCCAGACATCCTGTAAATACAGACACACTCCCCCAGGATTCCTGTAAATACAGACACACTACCCCAAACGTCCTGTAAATACAGACACACTCCCACAGACATCCTGTAAACACAGACACACTCCCCCAGACATCCTGTAAATACAGACACACTGCCCCAGACATCCTATAAATACAGACACACTCCCCAGACATCCTGCAAACACAGACACACTCCCCCAGGCATCCTGTAAATACAGACACACTCCCCCAGACGTCCTGTAAATACAGACACACTCCCACAGACATCCTGTAAAAACGGACACACTCCCCCAGACATCGTGTCAACACAGACACACTCCCCCAGACCTCCTGTAAATACAGACACACTCCCCCAGACATCCTTTACATACAGACACACTCCCCCCGACATCCTGTAAATACAGACACACTCCCCCAGACATCCTGTAAACACAGACACACTCACCCAGACAACCTGTAAATATAGACACACTCCCCCAGACATCCTGTAAACACAGATAAACCCCCCAGACATCCTGCAAATACAGACACACTCCCTCAGACATCCTGTAAATACAGACACATTCCCCCAGACATCCTGTAAGTACAGACACTCTCCCTAAGACATCCTTTAAATACAGACACACTCCCCCAGACATCGTGTAAACACAGACACACTCCCCCAGACTTCCTATCAATACAGACACACTCCCCCAGACATCCTTTACATACAGACACACACCCCCAGACATCCTGTAAACACAGGCACACTCCCCCAGACATCCTGTAAATACAGACACACTCCCCCAAACATCCTGTAAACACAGACACACTCCACCAGATAACTGTAATAACAGAAACACTCCCCCAGACATCCTGTAAACACAGACACACTCCCCCAGACATCCTGTAAATACAGACACACTCCCCCAGACATCCTGTAAACACAGACACACTCCCCCAGACATCCTATACATACAGACACACTCCCCGAGACATCCTGCAAATACAGACACACTCCCCCAGACATCCTGTAAATACAGACACACTCCCCTAGGCATCCTGTAAATACAGACACACTCCCCCAGACATCCTGTAAATATAGACACATTCCCCCAGACATCCTGTAAATACAGACACACTCCCCCAGACATCCTATAAATACAGATAAACCCCCCCAAACATCCTGCAAATACAGACACACTCCCCCAGACATCCTGTAAACACATACACACTCCCCCAGACATCCTGTAAACAAAGACACACTCCCCCAGACATCCTGTAAATACAGACACACTCCCCCAGACATCCTGTAATCACAGACACGCTCCGCCAGACATCCTGTAAACACAGACACACTCCCCCAGACAACCTGTAAATATAGACACACTCCCCCAGACATCCTGTAAACACAGACATACTCCACCAGATAACTGTAATAACAGACACACTCCCCCAGACATCCTGTAAACACAGACACACTCCCCCAGACATCATGTAAACAGAGACACATTCCCCCAGACATCCTGTAAACACAGACACACTCCCCCAGACATCCTGTAAATACAGTCACACTCCCCCAGACATCCTGCAACTACAGATAAACCCCCCCCAGACATCCTGTAAATACAGACACACTCCCACAGACATCCTGTAAACATAGACACACTCCCCCAGACATCCTGTAAATACAGACACACTCCCCCAGACATCCTGTAAACACAGACACACTCACCCAGACAACCTGTAAATATAGACACGCTTCCCTAGACATCCTGTAAACACAGATAAACCCCCCAGACATCCTGCAAATACAGACACACTCCCTCAGACATCCGGTAAATACAGACACATTCCCCCGGACATCCTGTAAGTACAGACACTCTCCCCGAGACATCCTGTAAATACAGACACACTCCCCCAGACAACCTGTAAATATAGACACACTCCCCCAGACATCCTGTAAACACAGACACACTCCACCAGATAACTGTAATAACAGACACACTCCCCCAGACATCCTGTAAACACAGACACACTCCCCCAGACATCCTGTAAATACAGACACACTCCCCTAGACATCCTGTAATTACAGACACACTCCCCCAGGCATCCTGTAAATACAGACACACTCCCCCAGGCATCCTCTAAATACAGACACACTGCCCTAGACATCCTGTAAATACAGACACACTCCCGCAGACATCCTGTAAATACAGACACATTCCCCCAGACATCCTGTAAATAGAGACACCCTCCCCGAGACATCCTGTAAATACAGACACACTCCCCCAGACATCCTGTAAATACAGACACACTGCCCCAGACATCCTGTAAACACAGACACACTCCCCCAGACATCCTATACATACAGACACACTCCCCGAGACATCCTGCAAATACAGACACACTCCCCCAGACATCCTGTAAATACAGACACACTCCCCCAGTCATCCTGTAAATACAGACACTCTCCCCCAGACATCCTGTAAACACAGACACACTACCCCAGACATCCTGTAAATACAGACACACTCCCCCAGACATCCTGTAAACACAGACACACTCAACCAGACAACCTGTAAATATAGACACACTCCCCCAGACATCCTGTAAACACAGACACACTCCCCCAGACAACCTGTAAATATAGACACACTCCCCCAGACATCCTGTAAACACAGACACACTCCACCAGATAACTGTAATAACAGACACACTCCCCCAGACATCCTATAAATACAGATAAACCCCCCCAAACATCCTGCAAATACAGACACACTCCCCCAGACATCCTGTAAACACAGACACACTCCCCCAGACATCCTGAAAACAAAGACACACTCCCCCAGACATCCGTTAATACAGACACACTCCCCCAGACATCCTGTAATCACAGACACGCTCCCCCAGACATCCTGTAAACACAGACACACTCCCCCAGACAACCTGTAAATATAGACACACTCCCCCAGACATCCTGTAAACACAGACATACTCCACCAGATAACTGTAATAACAGACACACTCCCCCAGACATCCTGTAAACACAGACACACTCCCCCAGACATTCTGTAAACACAGACACATTCCCCCAGACATCCTGTAAACACAGACACACTCCCCCAGACATCCTGTAAATACAGTCACACTCCCCCAGACATCCTGCAACTACAGATAAACCCCCCCAAACATCCTGCAAATACAGACACACTCCCCCAGACATCCTGTAAACACATACACACTCCCCCAGACATCCTGAAAACAAAGACACACTCCCCCAGACATCCTGTAAATACAGACACACTCCCCCAGACATCCTGTAAACACAGACACACTCCCCCAGACAACCTGTAAATATAGACACACTCCCCCAGACATCCTGTAAACACAGACATACTCCACCAGATAACTGTAATAACAGACACACTCTCCCAGACATCCTGTAAACACAGACACACTCCCCCAGACATTCTGTAAACACAGACACATTCCCCCAGACATCCTGTAAACACAGACACACTCCCCCAGACATCCTGTAAATACAGTCACACTCCCCCAGACATCCTGCAACTACAGATAAACCCCCCCCAGACATCCTGTAAATACAGACACACTCCCACAGACATCCTGTAAACACAGACACACTCCCACAGACATCCTGTAAATACAGACACACTCCCCCAGACATCCTGTAAACACAGACACACTCACCCAGACAACCTGTAAATATAGACACACTCCCCCAGACATCCTGTAAACACAGATAAACCCCCCAGACATCCTGCAAATACAGACACACTCCCTCAGACATCCTGTAAATACAGACACATTCCCCCGGACATCCTGTAAGTACAGACACTCTCCCCGAGACATCCTGTAAATACAGACACACTCCCCCAGACATCGTGTAAACACAGACACACTCCCCCAGACTTCCTGTCAATACAGACACACTCCCCCAGACATCCTTTACATACAGACACACACCCCCAGACATCCTGTAAACACAGGCACACTCCCCCAGACATCCTGTAAATACAGACACACTCCCCCAAACATCCTGTACACACAGACACACTCCACCAGATAACTGTAATAACAGAAACACTCCCCCAGACATCCTGTAAACACAGACACACTCCCCCAGACATCCTGTAAATACAGACACACTCCCCCAGACATCCTGTAAACACAGACACACTCCCCCAGACATCCTATACACACAGACACACTCCCCGAGACATCCTGCAAATACAGACACACTCCCCCAGACATCCTGTAAATACAGACACACTCCCCTAGGCATCCTGTAAATACTGACACGCTCCCCTAGACATCCTGTAAATACAGACACACTCCCCCAGACATCCTGTAAATATAGACACATTCCCCCAGACATCCTGTAAATACAGACACACTCCCCCAGACATCCTATAAATACAGATAAACCCCCCCAAACATCCTGCAAATTCAGACACACTCCCCCAGACATCCTGTAAACACATACACACTCCCCCAGACAACCTGTAAACAAAGACACACTCCCCCAGACATCCTGTAAATACAGACACACTCCCCCAGACATCCTGTAATCACAGACACGCTCCCCCAGACATCCTGTAAATACAGACACACTCCCCCAGACAACCTGTAAATATAGACACACTCCCCCAGACATCCTGTAAACACAGACACACTCCACCAGATAACTGTAATAACAGACACACTCCCCCAGACATCCTGTAAACACAGACACACTCCCCCAGACATCCTGTAAATACAGACACACTCCCCTAGACATCCTGTAATTACAGACACACTCCCCCAGGCATCCTGTAAATACAGACACACTCCCCCAGGCATCCTCTAAATACAGACACACTGCCCTAGACATCCTGTAAATACAGACACACTCCCGCAGACATCCTGGAAATACAGACACATTCCCCCAGACATCCAGTAAATAGAGACACCCTCCCCGAGACATCCTGTAAATACAGACACACTCCCCCAGACATCCTGTAAATACAGACACACTGCCCCAGACATCCTGTAAACACAGACACACTCCCCCAGACATCCTATACATACAGACACACTCCCCGAGACATCCTGCAAATACAGACACACTCCCCCAGACATCCTGTAAATACAGACACATTCCCCCGGACATCCTGTAAGTACAGACACTCTCCCCGAGACATCCTGTAAATACAGACACACTCCCCCAGACATCGTGTAAACACAGACACACTCCCCCAGACTTCCTGTCAATACAGACACACTCCCCCAGACAACCTTTACATACAGACACACACCCCCAGACATCCTGTAAACACAGGCACACTCCCCCAGACATCCTGTAAATACAGACACACTCCCCCAAACATCCTGTAAACACAGACACACTCCACCAGATAACTGTAATAACAGAAACACTCCCCCAGACATCCTGTAAACACAGACACACTCCCCCAGACATCCTGTAAATACAGACACACTCCCCCAGACATCCTGTAAACACAGACACACTCCCCCAGACATCCTATACACACAGACACACTCCCCGAGACATCCTGCAAATACAGACACACTCCCCCAGACATCCTGTAAATACAGACACACTCCCCTAGGCATCCTGTAAATACTGACACGCTCCCCTAGACATCCTGTAAATACAGACACACTCCCCCAGACATCCTGTAAATATAGACACATTCCCCCAGACATCCTGTAAATACAGACACACTCCCCCAGACATCCTATAAATACAGATAAACCCCCCCAAACATCCTGCAAATTCAGACACACTCCCCCAGACATCCTGTAAACACATACACACTCCCCCAGACATCCTGTAAACAAAGACACACTCCCCCAGACATCCTGTAAATACAGACACACTCCCCCAGACATCCTGTAATCACAGACACGCTCCCCCAGACATCCTGTAAATACAGACACACTCCCCCAGACAACCTGTAAATATAGACACACTCCCCCAGACATCCTGTAAACACAGACACACTCCACCAGATAACTGTAATAACAGACACACTCCCCCAGACATCCTGTAAACACAGACACACTCCCCCAGACATCCTGTAAATACAGACACACTCCCCTAGACATCCTGTAATTACAGACACACTCCCCCAGGCATCCTGTAAATACAGACACACTCCCCCAGGCATCCTCTAAATACAGACACACTGCCCTAGACATCCTGTAAATACAGACACACTCCCGCAGACATCCTGGAAATACAGACACATTCCCCCAGACATCCAGTAAATAGAGACACCCTCCCCGAGACATCCTGTAAATACAGACACACTCCCCCAGACATCCTGTAAATACAGACACACTGCCCCAGACATCCTGTAAACACAGACACACTCCCCCAGACATCCTATACATACAGACACACTCCCCGAGACATCCTGCAAATACAGACACACTCCCCCAGACATCCTGTAAATACAGACACACTCCCCCAGTCATCCTGTAAATACAGACACTCTCCCCCAGACATCCTGTAAACACAGACATACTACCCCAGACATCCTGTAAATACAGACACACTCCCCCAGACATCCTGTAAACACAGACACACTCACCCAGACAACCTGTAAATATAGACACACTCCCCCAGACATCCTGTAAACACAGACACACTCCCCCAGACAACCCGTAAATATAGACACACTCCCCCAGACATCCTGTAAACACAGACACACTCCACCAGATAACTGTAATAACAGACACACTCCCCCAGACATCCTTTAAATACAGATAAACACCCCCAAACATCCTGCAAATACAGACACACTCCCCCAGACATCCTGTAAACACATACACACTCCCCCAGACATCCTGAAAACAAAGACACACTCCCCCAGACATCCTGTAAATACAGACACACTCCCCCAGACATCCTGTAATCACAGACACGCTCCCCCAGACATCCTGTAAACACAGACACATTCCCCCAGACAACCTGTAAATATAGACACACTCCCCCAGACATCCTGTAAACACAGACATACTCCACCAGATAACTGTAATAACAGACACACTCCCCCAGACATCCTGTAAACACAGACACACTCCCCCAGACATTCTGTAAACACAGACACATTCCCCCAGACATCCTGTAAACACAGACACACTCCCCCAGACATCCTGTAAATACAGTCACACTCCCCCAGACATCCTGCAACTACAGATAAACCCCCCCAAACATCCTGCAAATACAGACACACTCCCCCAGACATCCTGTAAACACATACACACTCCCCCAGACATCCTGAAAACAAAGACACACTCCCCCAGACATCCTGTAAATACAGACACACTCCCCCAGACATCCTGTAAACACAGACACACTCCCCCAGACAACCTGTAAATATAGACACACTCCCCCAGACATCCTGTAAACACAGACATACTCCACCAGATAACTGTAATAACAGACACACTCCCCCAGACATCCTGTAAACACAGACACACTCCCCCAGACATTCTGTAAACACAGACACATTCCCCCAGACATCCTGTAAACACAGACACACTCCCCCAGACATCCTGTAAATACAGTCACACTCCCCCAGACATCCTGCAACTACACATAAACCCCCCCCAGACATCCTGTAAATACAGACACACTCCCACAGACATCCTGTAAACACAGACACACTCCCACAGACATCCTGTAAATACAGACACACTCCCCCAGACATCCTGTAAACACAGACACACTCACCCAGACAACCTGTAAATATAGACACACTCCCCCAGACATCCTGTAAACACAGATAAACCCCCCAGACATCCTGCAAATACAGACACACTCCCTCAGACATCCTGTAAATACAGACACATTCCCCCGGACATCCTGTAAGTACAGACACTCTCCCCGAGACATCCTGTAAATACAGACACACTCCCCCAGACATCGTGTAAACACAGACACACTCCCCCAGACTTCCTGTCAATACAGACACACTCCCCCAGACAACCTTTACATACAGACACACACCCCCAGACATCCTGTAAACACAGGCACACTCCCCCAGACATCCTGTAAATACAGACACACTCCCCCAAACATCCTGTAAACACAGACACACTCCACCAGATAACTGTAATAACAGAAACACTCCCCCAGACATCCTGTAAACACAGACACACTCCCCCAGACATCCTGTAAATACAGACACACTCCCCCAGACATCCTGTAAACACAGACACACTCCCCCAGACATCCTATACACACAGACACACTCCCCGAGACATCCTGCAAATACAGACACACTCCCCCAGACATCCTGTAAATACAGACACACTCCCCTAGGCATCCTGTAAATACTGACACGCTCCCCTAGACATCCTGTAAATACAGACACACTCCCCCAGACATCCTGTAAATATAGACACATTCCCCCAGACATCCTGTAAATACAGACACACTCCCCCAGACATCCTATAAATACAGATAAACCCCCCCAAACATCCTGCAAATTCAGACACACTCCCCCAGACATCCTGTAAACACATACACACTCCCCCAGACATCCTGTAAACAAAGACACACTCCCCTAGACATCCTGTAAATACAGACACACTCCCCCAGACATCCTGTAATCACAGACACGCTCCCCCAGACATCCTGTAAATACAGACACACTCCCCCAGACAACCTGTAAATATAGACACACTCCCCCAGACATCCTGTAAACACAGACACACTCCACCAGATAACTGTAATAACAGACACACTCCCCCAGACATCCTGTAAACACAGACACACTCCCCCAGACATCCTGTAAATACAGACACACTCCCCTAGACATCCTGTAATTACAGACACACTCCCCCAGGCATCCTGTAAATACAGACACACTCCCCCAGGCATCCTCTAAATACAGACACACTGCCCTAGACATCCTGTAAATACAGACACACTCCCGCAGACATCCTGTAAATACAGACACATTCCCCCAGACATCCTGTAAATAGAGACACCCTCCCCGAGACATCCTGTAAATACAGACACACTCCCCCAGACATCCTGTAAATACAGACACACTGCCCCAGACATCCTGTAAACACAGACACACTCCCCCAGACATCCTATACATACAGACACACTCCCCGAGACATCCTGCAAATACAGACACACTCCCCCAGACATCCTGTAAATACAGACACACTCCCCCAGTCATCCTGTAAATACAGACACTCTCCCCCAGACATCCTGTAAACACAGACACACTACCCCAGACATCCTGTAAATACAGACACACTCCCCCAGACATCCTGTAAACACAGACACACTCACCCAGACAACCTGTAAATATAGACACACTCCCCCAGACATCCTGTAAACACAGACACACTCCCCCAGACAACCTGTAAATATAGACACACTCCCCCAGACATCCTGTAAACACAGACACACTCCACCAGATAACTGTAATAACAGACACACTCCCCCAGACATCCTATAAATACAGATAAACCCCCCCAAACATCCTGCAAATACAGACACACTCCCCCAGACATCCTGTAAACACATACACACTCCCCCAGACATCCTGAAAACAAAGACACACTCCCCCAGACATCCTGTAAATACAGACACACTCCCCCAGACATCCTGTAATCACAGACACGCTCCCCCAGACATCCTGTAAACACAGACACACTCCCCCAGACATCCTGTAAATACAGACACACTCCCCCAGACATCCTGTAAACACAGACACACTCCCCCAGACAACCTGTAAATATAGACACGCTCCCCTAGACATCCTGTAAACACAGATAAACCCCCCAGACATCCTGCAAATACAGACACACTCCCTCAGACATCCTGTAAATACAGACACATTCCCCCGGACATCCTGTAAGTACAGACACTCTCCCCGAGACATCCTGTAAATACAGACACACTCCCCCAGACAACCTGTAAATATAGACACACTCCCCCAGACATCCTGTAAACACAGACACACTCCACCAGATAACTGTAATAACAGACACACTCCCCCAGACATCCTGTAAACACAGACACACTCCCCCAGGCATCCTGTAAATACAGACACACTCCCCTAGACATCCTGTAATTACAGACACACTCCCCCAGGCATCCTGTAAATACAGACACACTCCCCCAGGCATCCTCTAAATACAGACACACTGCCCTAGACATCCTGTAAATACAGACACACTCCCGCAGACATCCTGTAAATACAGACACATTCCCCCAGACATCCTGTAAATAGAGACACCCTCCCCGAGACATCCTGTAAATACAGACACACTCCCCCAGACATCCTGTAAATACAGACACACTGCCCCAGACATCCTGTAAACACAGACACACTCCCCCAGACATCCTATACATACAGACACACTCCCCAAGACATCCTGCAAATACAGACACACTCCCCCAGACATCCTGTAAATACAGACACACTCCCCCAGTCATCCTGTAAATACAGACACTCTCCCCCAGACATCCTGTAAACAAAGACACACTACCCCAGACATCCTGTAAATACAGACACACTCCCCCAGACATCCTGTAAACACAGACACACTCAACCAGACAACCTGTAAATATAGACACACTCCCCCAGACATCCTGTAAACACAGACACACTCCCCCAGACAACCTGTAAATATAGACACACTCCCCCAGACATCCTGTAAACACAGACACACTCCACCAGATAACTGTAATAACAGACACACTCCCCCAGACATCCTATAAATACAGAGAAACCCCCCCAAACATCCTGCAAATACATACACAATCCCCCAGACATCCTGTAAACACATACACACTCCCCCAGACATCCTGAAAACAAAGACACACTCCCCCAGACATCCTGTAAATACAGACACACTCCCCCAGACATCCTGTAATCACAGACACGCTCCCCCAGACATCCTGTAAACACAGACACACTCCCCCAGACAACCTGTAAATATAGACACACTCCCCCAGACATCCTGTAAACACAGACATACTCCACCAGATAACTGTAATAACAGACACACTCCCCCAGACATCCTGTAAACACAGACACACTCCCCCAGACATTCTGTAAACACAGACACATTCCCCCAGACATCCTGTAAATACAGTCACACTCCCCCAGACTACCTGCAACTACAGATAAACCCCCCCAAACATCCTGCAAATACAGACACACTCCCCCAGACATCCTGTAAACACAGACACACTCCCCCAGACATCCTGTAAACAAAGACACACTCCCCCAGACATCCTGTAAATACAGACACACTCCCCCAGACATCCTGTAAACACATACACACTCCCCCAGACATCCTGAAAACAAAGACACACTCCCCCAGACATCCTGTAAATACAGACACACTCCCCCAGACATCCTGTAAACACAGACACACTCCCCCAGACAACCTGTAAATATAGACACACTCCCCCAGACATCCTGTAAACACAGACATACTCCACCAGATAACTGTAATAACAGACACACTCCCCCAGACATCCTGTAAACACAGACACACTCCCCCAGACATTCTGTAAACACAGACACATTCCCCCAGACATCCTGTAAACACAGACACACTCCCCCAGACATCCTGTAAATACAGTCACACTCCCCCAGACATCCTGCAACTACAGATAAACCCCCCCCAGACATCCTGTAAATACAGACACACTCCCACAGACATCCTGTAAACACAGACACACTCCCACAGACATCCTGTAAATACAGACACACTCCCCCAGACATCCTGTAAACACAGACACACTCACCCAGACAACCTGTAAATATAGACACACTCCCCCAGACATCCTGTAAACACAGATAAACCCCCCAGACATCCTGCAAATACAGACACACTCCCTCAGACATCCTGTAAATACAGACACATTCCCCCGGACATCCTGTAAGTACAGACACTCTCCCCGAGACATCCTGTAAATACAGGCACACTCCCCCAGACATCGTGTAAACACAGACACACTCCCCCAGACTTCCTGTCAATACAGACACACTCCCCCAGACATCCTTTACATACAGACACACACCCCCAGACATCCTGTAAACACAGGCACACTCCCCCAGACATCCTGTAAATACAGACACACTCCCCCAAACATCCTGTAAACACAGACACACTCCACCAGATAACTGTAATAACAGAAACACTCCCCCAGACATCCTGTAAACACAGACACACTCCCCCAGACATCCTGTCAATACAGACACACTCCCCCAGACATCCTGTAAACACAGACACACTCCCCCAGACATCCTATACATACAGACACACTCCCCGAGACATCCTGCAAATACAGACACACTCCCCTAGGCATCCTGTAAATACTGACACGCTCCCCTAGACATCCTGTAAATACAGACACACTCCACCAGACATCCTGTAAATATAGACACATTCCCCCAGACATCCTGTAAATACAGACACACTCCCCCAGACATCCTATAAATACAGATAAACCCCCCCAAACATCCTGCAAATTCAGACACACTCCCCCAGACATCCTGTAAACACATACACACTCCCCCAGACATCCTGTAAACAAAGACACACTCCCCCAGACATCCTGTAAATACAGACACACTCCCCCAGACATCCTGTAATCACAGACACGCTCCCCCAGACATCCTGTAAACACAGACACACTCCCCCAGACATCCTGTAAATATAGACACACTCCCCCAGACATCCTGTAAACACAGACACACTCCACCAGATAACTGTAATAACAGACACACTCCCCCAGACATCCTGTAAACACAGACACACTCCCCCAGACATCCTGTAAATCCAGACACACTCCCCCAGGCATCCTGTAAATACAGACACACTCCCCTAGACATCCTGTAATTACAGACACACTCCCCCAGGCATCCTGTAAATACAGACACACTCCACCAGGCATCCTCTAAATACAGACACACTGCCCTAGACATCCTGTAAATACAGACACACTCCCGCAGACATCCTGTAAATACAGACACATTCCCCCAGACATCCTGTAAATAGAGACACACTCCCCGAGACATCCTGTAAATACAGACACACTCCCCCAGACATCCTGTACATACAGACACACTCCCCCAGATTTCCTGTAAACACAGACACACTCCCCCAGACATCCTGTAAATACAGACACTCTCCCCCAGACATCATGTAAACACAGACACATTCCCCCAGACATCCTGTAAATACAGACACACTCCCCCAGACATCCTGTAAATACAGTCACACTCCCCCAGACATCCTGTAAACACAGACACACTCCCCCAGACATCCTATACATACAGACACACTCCCCGAGACATCCTGCAAATACAGACACACTCCCCCAGACATCCTGTAAATACAGACACACTCCCCTAGGCATCCTGTAAATACTGACACGCTCCCCTAGACATCCTGTAAATACAGACACACTCCCCCAGACATCCTGTAAATATAGACACATTCCCCCAGACATCCTGTAAATACAGACACACTCCCCCAGACATCCTATAAATACAGATAAACCCCCCCAAACATCCTGCAAATACAGACACACTCCCCCAGACATCCTGTAAACACATACACACTCCCCCAGACATCCTGTAAACAAAGACACACTCCCCCAGACATCCTGTAAATACAGACACACTCCCTCAGACATCCTGTAATCACAGACACGCTCCCCCAGACATCCTGTAAACACAGACACACTCCCCCAGACAACCTGTAAATATAGACACACTCCCCCAGACATCCTGTAAACACAGACACACTCCACCAGATAACTGTAATAACAGACACACTCCCCCAGACATCCTGTAAACACAGACACACTCCCCCAGACATCCTGTAAATCCAGACACACTCCCCCAGGCATCCTGTAAATACAGACACACTCCCCTAGACATCCTGTAATTACAGACACACTCCCCCAGGCATCCTGTAAATACAGACACACTCCCCCAGGCATCCTCTAAATACAGACACACTGCCCTAGACATCCTGTAAATACAGACACACTCCCGCAGACATCCTGTAAATACAGACACATTCCCCCAGACATCCTGTAAATAGAGACACACTCCCCGAGACATCCTGTAAATACAGACACACTCCCCCAGACATCCTGTACATACAGACACACTCCCCCAGATTTCCTGTAAACACAGACACACTCCCCCAGACATCCTGTAAATACCAACACTCTCCCCCAGACATCATGTAAACACAGACACATTCCCCCAGACATCCTGTAAATACAGACACACTCCCCCAGACATCCTGTAAATACAGTCACACTCCCCCAGACATCCTGTAAACACAGACACACTCCCCCAGACATCCTGTAAATACACACACACTCCACCAGACAACCTGTAATCACAGACACACCCCCAGACATCCGGTAAATACAGACACACTCCCCCAGACATCCTGCAAATACAGATAAACCCCACCCAGACATCCTGTAAACACAGAAACACTCCACCAGGCATCCTGTAAATACAGGCACACTCACCCAGACATCCTGTAAATACAGACACACTCCCCCAGACATCCTGTAAATACAGTCACACTCCCCCAGACATCCTGTAAACACTGACACACTTTCCCAGACATCCTGTAAGTACAGACACACTCCCCGAGACATCCTGTAAATACAGACACACTCCCCCAGACATCCTGTAAACACAGACACACTCCCCCAGGCATCCTGTAAATACAGTCACACTCCCCCAGACATCCTGTAAATACAGATAAACCCCCACAGACATCCTGCAACTACAGATAAGCCACCCCAGACATCCTGTAAATACAGACACACTCCCCCAGACATCCTGTAAATACAGACACACTCCCGCAGGCATCCTGTAAAAACAGACACACTCCCCCAGACATCCTGTAAATACAGACACACTCCCCCAGACATCCTGTAAACACAGACACACTCCCCCAGACATCCTGTAAATACCGTCAAACTCCCCCAGACATCCTGCAACTACAGATAAACCCCCCCAGACATCCTGTAAATACAGACACACTCCCCCAGACATCCTGTAAACAAAGACACACTCCCCCAGACATCCTGTAAATACAGACACACTCCCCCAGGATTCCTGTAAATACAGACACACTACCCCAAACGTCCTGTAAATACAGACACACTCCCACAGACATCCTGTAAACACAGACACACTCCCCCAGACATCCTGTAAATACAGACACACTGCCCCAGACATCCTATAAATACAGACACACTCCCCAGACATCCTGTAAACACAGACACACTCCCCCAGGCATCCTGTAAATACAGACACACTCCCCCAGACGTCCTGTAAATACAGACACACTCCCACAGACATCCTGTAAAAACGGACACACTCCCCCAGACATCGTGTAAACACAGACACACTCCCCCAGACATCCTGTAAATACAGACACACTCCCCCAGACATCCTTTACATACAGACACACTCCCCCAGACATCCTGTAAACACAGACACACTCCCCCAGACATCCTGTAAATACAGACACACTCCCCCAGACATCCTGTAAACACAGACACACTCCACCAGATAACTGTAATTACAGACACACTCCCCCAGACATCCTGTAAACACAGACACACTCCACCAGACATCCTGTAAATACAGACACACTGCCCCAGACATCCTGTAAACACAGACACACTCCCCCAGACATCCTATACATACAGACACACTCCCCGAGACATCCTGCAAATACAGACACACTCCCCCAGACATTCTGTAAATACAGACACACTCCCCCAGTCATCCTGTAAATACAGACACTCTCCCCCAGACATCCTGTAAACACAGACACACTACCCCAGACATCCTCTAAATACAGACACACTCCCTCAGACATCCTGTAAATACAGACACATTCCCCCAGACATCCTGTAAGTACAGACACTCTCCCCGAGACATCCTGTAAATACAGACACACTCCCCCAGACATCGTGTAAACACAGACACACTCCCCCAGACTTCCTATCAATACAGACACACTCCCCCAGACATCCTTTACATACAGACACACACCCCCAGACATCCTGTAAACACAGGCACACTCCCCCAGACATCCTGTAAATACAGTCACACTCCCCCAGACATCCTGCAACTACAGATAAACCCCCCCCAGACATCCTGTAAATACAGACACACTCCCCCAGACATCCTGTAAACACAGACACACTCCCCCAGACATCCTGGAAATACAGACACACTCCCCCAGACATCCTGTAAACACAGACACACTCACCCAGACAACCTGTAAATATAGACACACTCCCCCAGACATCCTGTAAACACAGATAAACCCCCCAGACATCCTGCAAATACAGACACACTCCCTCAGACATCCTGTAAATACAGACACATTCCCCCGGACATCCTGTAAGTACAGACACTCTCCCCGAGACATCCTGTAAATACAGACACACTCCCCCAGACATCGTGTAAACACAGACACACTCCCCCAGACTTCCTGTCAATACAGACACACTCCCCCAGACATCCTTTACATACAGACACACACCCCCAGACATCCTGTAAACACAGGCACACACCCCCAGACATCCTGTAAATACAGACACACTCCCCCAAACATCCTGTAAACACAGACACACTCCACCAGATAACTGTAATAACAGAAACACTCCCCCAGACATCCTGTAAACACAGACACACTCCCCCAGACATCCTGTAAATACAGACACACTCCCCCAGACATCCTGTAAACACAGACACACTCCCCCAGACATCCTATACATACAGACACACTCCCCGAGACATCCTGCAAATACAGACACACTCCCCCAGACATCCTGTAAATACAGACACACTCCCCTAGGCATCCTGTAAATACTGACACACTCCCCTAGACATCCTGTAAATACAGACACACTCCCCCAGACATCCTGTAAATATAGACACATTCCCCCAGACATCCTGTAAATACAGACACACTCCCCCAGACATCCTATAAATACAGATAAACCCCCCCAAACATCCTGCAAATACAGACACACTCCCCCAGACATCCTGTAAACACATACACACTCCCCCAGACATCCTGTAAACAAAGACACACTCCCCCAGACATCCTGTAAATACAGACACACTCCCCCAGACATCCTGTAATCACAGACACGCTCCCCCAGACATCCTGTAAACACAGGCACACTCCCCCAGACATCCTGTAAATACAGACACACTCCCCCAAACATCCTGTAAACACAGACACACTCCACCAGATAACTGTAATAACAGAAACACTCCCCCAGACATCCTGTAAACACAGACACACTCCCCCAGACATCCTGTAAATACAGACACACTCCCCCAGACATCCTGTAAACACAGACACACTCCCCCAGACATCCTATACATACAGACACACTCCCCGAGACATCCTGCAAATACAGACACACTCCCCCAGACATCCTGTAAATACAGACACACTCCCCTAGGCATCCTGTAAATACTGACACACTCCCCTAGACATCCTGTAAATACAGACACACTCCCCCAGACATCCTGTAAATATAGACACATTCCCCCAGACATCCTGTAAATACAGACACACTCCCCCAGACATCCTATAAATACAGATAAACCCCCCCAAACATCCTGCAAATACAGACACACTCCCCCAGACATCCTGTAAACACATACACACTCCCCCAGACATCCTGTAAACAAAGACACACTCCCCCAGACATCCTGTAAATACAGACACACTCCCCCAGACATCCTGTAATCACAGACACGCTCCCCCAGACATCCTGTAAACACAGACACACTCCCCCAGACAACCTGTAAATATAGACACACTCCCCCAGACATCCTGTAAACACAGACACACTCCACCAGATAACTGTAATAACAGACACACTCCCCCAGACATCCTGTAAACACAGACACACTCCCCCAGACATCCTGTAAATACAGACACACTCCCCCAGGCATCCTGTAAATACAGACACACTCCCCTAGACATCCTGTAATTACAGACACACTCCCCCAGGCATCCTGTAAATACAGACACACTCCCCCAGGCATCCTCTAAATACAGACACACTGCCCTAGACATCCTGTAAATACAGACACACTCCCGCAGACATCCTGTAAATACAGACACATTCCCCCAGACATCCTGTAAATAGAGACACACTCCCCGAGACATCCTGTAAATACAGACACACTCCCCCAGACATCCTGTAAATACAGACACACTCCCCCAGATATCCTGTAAATATAGACACATTCCCCCAGACATCTGTAAATACAGACACACTCCCCCAGACATCCTGTAAATACAGACACACTCCCCCAGTCATCCTGTACATACAGACACACTCCCCCAGATTTCCTGTAAACACAGACACACTCCCCCAGACATCCTGTAAATACAGACACTCTCCCCCAGACATCATGTAAACACAGACACATTCCCCCAGACATCCTGTAAATACAGACACACTCCCCCAGACATCCTGTAAATACAGTCACACTCCCCCAGACATCCTGTAAACACAGACACACTCCCCCAGACATCCTGTAAATACACACACACTCCACCAGACATCCTGTAATCACAGACACACCCCCAGACATCCTGTAAATACAGACACACTCCCCCAGACATCCTGTAAATACAGATAAACCCCACCCAGACATCCTGTAAACACAGAAACACTCCACCAGGCATCCTGTAAATACAGGCACACTCACCCAGACATCCTGTAAATACAGACACACTCCCCCAGACATCCTGTAAATACAGTCACACTCCCCCAGACATCCTGTAAACACTGACACACTCCCCCAGACATCCTGTAAGTACAGACACACTCCCCGAGACATCCTGTAAATACAGACACACTCCCCCAGACATCCTGTAAACACAGACACACTCCCCCAGACATCCTGTAAATACAGTCACACTCCCCCAGACATCCTGTAAATAAAGATAAACCCCCCCAGACATCCTGCAACTACAGATAAGCCACCCCAGACATCCTGTAAATACAGACACACTCCCCGAGACATCCTGTAAATACAGACACATTCCCCGTGAAATCCGTAAATACTGATACACTGCAACCGGACCACTTCACTAGTATTGACAAGAAGGATTTTTAGCTTTTAGTGTTCTTTAATACTGTCGGAGAGTCAGTGCTGATAGAGCGGGCACTGTCGGAGGGTCAGTGCTGAGCGAGCGGGCACTGTCAGAGGGTCAGTGCTGAGGGGGCGCCGCACTGTCGGAGGGTCAGTGCTGAGGGAGCGGGCACTGTCGGAGGGTCAGTGCGGAGGGAGTGGGCACTGTCGGAGGGTCAGTGCTGAGGGAGCAGGCACCGTCAGAGGGTCAGTGTTGACAGAGTGGGCACTGTCGGACGGTCAGTGCTGAGGGAGCGCGGCACTGTCGGAGGGTCAGTGCTGAGGGAGCGGGCACTGTCGGAGGGTCAGTGCTGAGGGAGCGGGTACTGTCGGAGGGTCAGTGCTGAGGGAGCGGGCACTGTCAGAGGGTCAGTGCTGAGGGAGCGGGCACTGTCGGAGGGTCAGCGCTGAGGGAGCGGGCACTGTCGGAGGGTCAGCGCTGAGGGAGCGGGCGCTGTCGGAGGGTCAGCGCTGAGGGAGCGGGCACTGTCGGAGGGTCAGTGCTGAGGGAGCGGGCGCTGTCGGAGGGTCAGTGCTGAGGGAGCGGGCACTGTCAGAGGGTCAGTGCTGAGGGAGCGGGCACTGTCGGAGGGTCAGTGCTGAGGGAGCGGGCGCTGTCGGAGGGTCAGTGCTGAGGGAGCGGGTACTGTCGGAGGGTCAGTGCTGAGGGAGCGGGCACTGTCAGAGGGTCAGTGCTGAGGGAGCGGGCACTGTCGGAGGGTCAGTGCTGAGGGAGCGGGCACTGTCGGAGGGTCAGTGCTGAGGGAGATCCAGTGAAAAGCTTTCATTCGTGGTCAGTCCAGGTAGGACATACGGTACAAATTGCTTGAACCTGACAGAACAGAGCAAGGCAGACAACATTGGAGCTGCTGGGAAGGCAAATGGAGAGCAAGAGCGACATTCAGTTTAAGATGCGACGGGTCCATTCATAACAGCAAGGAAGATGTTGATGAGCCTTTCACTACGGCTTTATCTACTGCCTAACGGATGGGTTTGGAAGAAATTATAACCATGGTGAGAGGGGTCTTTGATGTTTTCGGCTGTCTCTCCTTGGTAACAAGACTGTTGATAAATTCAGTGCATGAGAGGCTGGCTTGTGCGATGAACTGAGCTGAGATCACAACTCTGTCATTTCTGACATTCCTGGGTAGAGCAGCAGCCATTCCAAGAAGTAGTGGATTGGTTACTGTGGCGTATCTGTAAATGTTGGTGACCTTCTTCCCATGCATGCCGAATTTCCCTCGCCTCCTGAGCATGTTAGTAGCATTACTGGCATTTAGCGCCAGTGTGGGCGGACCAGGACAGATTGCTGGCGAACGTCAGCCCCAGGAACCCGACCATCTCTCAACTCAGATCCACTGATGCGGACAGGGACGTGCCCGACGCTCTGTGATATCTCCTTCATTTTGCTGATGCCAAGGGAGGGAATGCTATCTCTGCACCACTTCGCCGAGTGCTCTGCCTTGGTCCTGCACTCTGTCCCGTTGCTGTTTGAGTTCTGGTCTACAACGGTGGTGTCGTCAGTAGATGGGAGTTAGGGCGAAACATGGCCACACCTTCAGGGAGTGAGGGAACATGGTCCCCAAGGTCAACCCCCCGGCAAGAATTCAGCCATGTATTGTATAATTTACAGCGCATTTGACCTCTCAAAATGCACCGTCTCACGCCTCTCCAGGTTATACGCTACCTGCCCTATCTCTGCCCAACTTAACAACTGGTCCCTGTCCTGCTGCATCCTCCAGGCTCTATTAAGGTGGTGCAAATTAATTTAATTCACGGTAAAGGCCAATATTTATCACAAATCCCTAATAATCTGACTCCTACATTCCTTAACCCTGTAGCCCTTGAGGCATAGAGACATGGACAGTAGCCTTACAGCAGGAATCCCAGGGATTCTGACCCAGCGACACCGAAGGAACGGCCGATATATTTCCAAGTCGGGATGGGGAGGGGCTTGGAGGGGAACGTGCAGGGTGTGGGGGTCCCATGTAGCTGCTGCCCCTTGTCCTTCTGGATGGAAGTGGGTTTGGAAGAGCATCTTGTAGATGTACACACTGCTGCGACTGAGTGTCAGTGGAGGGAGGGAGTGGGATGTTAGTGGGTGTGGTGTCAAGCGTGCGGGGGCTGCTTTGTCCCGGATGGAGTAAAGCTTCTCGAGTGTTGTCGGACCTGCCAGGGGCAAGTGTGGAGCATCCCATCACCCTCCTGACTTGTGCCTTGGAGATGACCTCAGGAATGCCACACAAAATCCATCAGGTGATGGGGGGAGTGAATGGTGAAGTTGTCAAGGGAGGAGATAGTACCTGATCAAGTGTTTGTGAAACTCGGTGCTGTTTGCAACAGAAACACTGCACAGAAACTGAATCAAGAATGACAGAGGCCAGTGTGTACTTATTAAACGGTAATGCTTTCAGCAACACCCTGAATGTGCAGAATGCATGTGGGGCAGGACGAGGTGAAAAACGACCAATTGATATGACAGACTGGATTTCTTACCTGGTAACCTGGATGGGGTCAATATTTTTACAGCAAATATCATATTGTGTGCTCGATACTGTGCACACAGTGGTTGTCCCGGACACGTCCTGCTTCAACATCACTGAATCCACAGCAACGTGCGACGATTCAGAGACTGGCATCGGTCACTAAAAGGACAGTGTCTAGAGTTCAAACAGGGTCAGTGCTGAGGGAGTAGGCACTGTCGGACGGTCAGCGCTGAGGGAGCACCGCACTTTCGGTGGGTCAGTGCTGAGGGAGCACCGCACTGTCGGAGGGTCAGTGCTGAGGGAGCGCTGCACTGTCAGAGGGTCAGTGCTAAGGGAATGGGCACTGTCAGAGGGTCAGTACTAAGGGAGCGCCATCTGTCGTAGGGTCAGTGCTGAGGGAGCGGGCATTGTCAGACGGTCAGTGCTGAGGGAGCGGGCGCCTTCGGAGGGTCAGTGCCGAGGGAGCACCGCACTGTCAGAGGGTCAGTGCTGAGGGAGTGCTGCACTGTCAGAGGGTCAGTGCTAAGGGAATGGGCACTGTCAGAGGGTCAGTACTAAGGGAGCGCCATCTGTCGGAGGGTCAGTGCTGAGGGAGCGGGCGCTGTCAGAGGGACAGCGCTGAGGGCGTGCTGCACTGTCGGAGGGTCAGTGCTGAGGGAGCAGGCACTGTCAGACGGTCAGTGCTGAGGGAGCACCGCACTGTTGGAGGGTCAGCGCTGAGGAAGCAGGCACTGTTGGAGGGTCAGTGCTGAGGGAACAGGCACTGTCGGAGGGTCAGTGCTGAGGGAGCACCGCACTTTCGTTGGGTCAGTGCTGAGGGAGCGGGCACTGTTGGAGGGTCAGTGCTGAGGGAGCACCGCACTTTCGGTGGGTCAGTGCTGAGGGAGCGGGCACTGTTGGAGGGTCAGTGCTGAGGGAGCACCGCACTGTTGGAGGGTCAGTGCTGAGGGAGCACCGCACTGTTGGAGGGTCAGCGCTGAGGGAACGGGCACTGTTGCAGGGTCAGCGCTGAGGGAGGAGATGCTCAATGCTGGGTGGTAGCTGTCGAGAGCTGCTGGTGTTGTGTTTGCGTTATCGGTGCAGACAAACACTGACAGGTCTGCTGGGAGCAGAGTACGTGCCAGTTGTGAGAACCCAGCTGCGTAGTTTGGGGTGTCTGTTAGCATTGTGTCTGTCCGAGACGGCATAAGTTGAGGTCTTTCGCTCTCCCTCCAGAGGAACAGGACCCTGGGACTGAATCTGGGAGATGGTGACAGCAACAGCAAACGTCATGGGAGTTTGAGGCCAATACTCTTCCCCCAGTGCCTGCTCTCTACCCACTGTGTATGCACAGTTCTGTGCCTCCTTGTTACTGCCTGAAGCCTCAACCAGGAGCATGGCACATTGATAGCTGTGCAGGCAGGATGGGACAGGTCCCCATGAATCATAATTAATGAATGTTTTCATCAATTAATTGGAGCCGTAAAATTCCATTCAAAAAGTCATGAATAAAATGATCTTCCTTTGCAAAGAAAAATGAACTTCCATGTGTGAGGAAACTGATTTTGTTTTTTGTTTAATTTTACTTCCATTGCAGATTAGTCAGAGAATCCTTATAGTGTGCAAGCAGGCCATTCAACCCGTCTGAAGAACATCCCACCCAGACCCAATAAACCTGCATTTCCGGTGGGTAACCCACACAGGCTGAAAGCTACAGGGCAAATTAGCACGGCCAACCCCCCTAACCTGCACATCCCTGGACACTATGGGACAATTTAGCACGGCCAACCCACCCTAACCCGCACATCCCTGGGCACTACGGGACAATTTAGCACGGCCAACCCACCCTAACCTGCACATCCCTGGGCACTATGGGACAATTTAGCACGGCCAACCCACCCTAGCCCGCACATCCCTGGGCACTATGGGACAATTTAGCACGGCCAACCCACCCTAACCCGCACATCCCTGTGCACTATGGGACAATTTAGCACGGCCAACCCACCCTAACCCGCACATCCCTGGACACTATGGGACAATTTAGCACGGCCAACCCACCCTAACCCGCACATCCCTGGGCACTACGGGACAATTTAGCACGGCCAATCCACCCTAACCCGCACATCCCTGGACACTATGGGACAATTTAGCACGGCCAACCCACCCTAACCCGCACATCCCTGGGCACTACGGGACAATTTAGCACGGCCAATCCACCCTAACCCGCACATCCCTGGACACTATGAGACAAATTAGCACGGCCAATCCACCCTAGCCCGCACATCCCTGGGCACTATGGGACAATTTAGCACGGCCAACCCACCCTAACCCGCACATCCCTGGACACTATGGGACAATTTAGCACGGTCAATCCACCCTAACCTGCACATCCCTGGGCACTATGGGACAATTTAGCACGGCCAATCCACCCTAACCCGCACATCCCTGGACACTATGAGACAAATTAGCACGGCCAATGCACCCTAACCCGCACATCCCTGGGCACTATGGGACAATTTAGCACGGCCAATCCACCCTAGCCCGCACATCCCTGGGCACTATGGGACAATTTAGCACGGCCAACCCACCCTAACCCGCACATCCCTGGGCACTATGGGACAATTTAGCACGGCCAACCCACCCTAACCTGCACATCCCTGGGCACTATGGGACAATTTAGCACGGCCAACCCACCCTAACCTGCACATCCCTGGACACTATGGGACAATTTAGCACGGCCAACCCACCCTAACCCGCACATCCCTGGGCACTACGGGACAATTTAGCACGGCCAACCCACCCTAACCGCACATCCCTGGGCACTATGGGACAATTTAGCACGGCCAACCCAACTAGCATGCACACCTTTGGACTGTGGGAGGACACCAGAACTCCCAGAGAAAACCCACACAGACATGGTGTGAATGTACAAACTCCACACAGGCTGTCGCCCGAGTGTGGGATCAGGCCTGTGACCCGGGCACCGCAAGACCGCTGTGCCAACCCCTGAGTGAACATGCTGGCCACAGGTTGTGCTCAGAAGCTAATATTTTATTTTCAAATAACAACTGAACTTCTGTTTCAGATGGTGCCAGGAAACAATTTTTCTGCCAGATGTTAAATTATTTAATCGAGTCAAATTTCACCAGTCAGGATAAGCAGTGGAGCTGTCATGTTAGTACTGTCGCTGAAGTTTGCATTGAGCTTGAATTTAAGATCTGATAACACCTGTGGAGTTGTTTGCATCTCTCCGTGCAAAGCTAGTATCTCATTTCAGAGACTTTGCTTTGCAGTTTACATCATCTTGAACACTCCCCACCCACAGCAGTTTTGTGATCGGCAGCTCTCCCCGGTTTGTGTCAGAGACAGAACAGCGATGAGTTTTGTCTACAGGCCAGCTGAGTCACACAGGCATGACAATACCATTGGGCCTGGTGTGGCACAGCAGGCTAATGTGCAGACTCCCTGACAAATACAGTCACTAAATAGGAAGGCACTCCTCCTTCCAACAGAAAATCCCCGATGAAAGGGGTTCTTCCAGCAAGTCTTAGGAGTGCTGCTCTGTTGGAGGGTCAGTGCTGAGGGAGCAGGCACTGTTGGAGGGTCGGTGCTGAGGGAGCACCGCACTGTCGGAGGGTCAGTGCTGAGGGAGCGCCGCACTGTCAGAGGGTCAGTGCTGAGGGAGCGCTGCACTGTCAGAGGGTCAGTGCTAAGGGAATGGGCACTGTCAGAGGGTCAGTACTAAGGGAGCGCCACCTGTCGGAGGGTCAGTGCTGAGGGAGCGGGCGCTGTCAGAGGGACAGTGCTGAGGGAGCGGGCACTGTCGGAGGGTCAGTGCTGAGGGAGCACTGCACTTTCGGTGGGTCAGTGCTGAGGGAGCACCGCACTGTTGGAGGGTCAGTGCTGAGGGAGCACCGCACTGTTGGAGGGTCAGTGCTGAGGGAGCACCGCACTGTTGGAGGGTCAGTGCTGAGGGAGCACCGCACTTTCGGTGGGTCAGTGCTGAGGGAGCGGGCACTGTTGGAGGGTCAGTGCTGAGGGAGCACCGCACTGTTGGAGGGTCAGTGCTGAGGGAGCACCGCACTGTTGGAGGGTCAGCGCTGAGGGAACGGGCACTGTTGCAGGGTCAGCGCTGAGGGAGGAGATGCTCAATGCTGGGTGGTAGCTGTCGAGAGCTGCTGGTGTTGTGTTTGCGTTATCGGTGCAGACAAACACTGACAGGTCTGCTGGGAGCAGAGTACGTGCCAGTTGTGAGAACCCAGCTGCGTAGTTTGGGGTGTCTGTTAGCATTGTGTCTGTCCGAGACGGCATAAGTTGAGGTCTTTCGCTCTCCCTCCAGAGGAACAGGACCCTGGGACTGAATCTGGGAGATGGTGACAGCAACAGCAAACGTCATGGGAGTTTGAGGCCAATACTCTTCCCCCAGTGCCTGCTCTCTACCCACTGTGTATGCACAGTTCTGTGCCTCCTCGTTACTGCCTGAAGCCTCAACCAGGAGCATGGCACATTGATAGCTGTGCAGGCAGGATGGGACAGGTCCCCATGAATCATAATTAATGAATGTTTTCATCAATTAATTGGAGCCGTAACATTCCATTCAAAAAGTCATGAATAAAATGATCTTCCTTTGCAAAGAAAAATGAACTTCCATGTGTGAGGAAACTGATTTTGTTTTTTGTTTAATTTTACTTCCATTGCAGATTAGTCAGAGAATCCTTATAGTGTGCAAGCAGGCCATTCAACCCGTCTGAAGAACATCCCACCCAGACCCAATAAACCTGCATTTCCGGTGGGTAACCCACACAGGCTGAAAGCTACAGGGCAAATTAGCACGGCCAACCCCCCTAACCTGCACATCCCTGGACACTATGGGACAATTTAGCACGGCCAACCCACCCTAACCCGCACATCCCTGGGACACTATGGGACAATTTAGCACGGCCAACCCCCCTAACCTGCACATCCCTGGACACTATGGGACAATTTAGCACGGCCAACCCACCCTAACCCGCACATCCCTGGGCACTACGGGACAATTTAGCACGGCCAATCCACCCTAACCCGCACATCCCTGGGCACTACGGGACAATTTAGCACGGCCAACCCACCCTAACCTGCACATCCCTGGGCACTATGGGACAATTTATCACGGCCAACCCACCCTAACCCGCACATCCCTGGGCACTATGGGACAATTTAGCACGGCCAATCCACCCTAACCTGCACATCCCTGGGCACTACGGGACAAATTGGCACGGCCAATCCACCCTAACCTGCACATCCCTGGGCACTACGGGACAATTTAGCACGGCCAATCCACCCTAGCCCGCACATCCCTGGGCACTATGGGACAATTTAGCACGGCCAACCCACCCTAGCCCGCACATCCCTGGGCACTATGGGACAATTTAGCACGGCCAACCCACCCTAACCTGCACATCCCTGGGCACTACGGGACAATTTAGCACGGCCAATCCACCCTAACCCGCACATCCCTGGGCACTATGGGACAATTTAGCACGGCCAACCCACCCTAACCTGCACATCCCTGGGCACTACGGGACAATTTAGCACGGCCAATCCACCCTAACCTGCACATCCCTGGGCACTACGGGACAATTTAGCACGGCCAATCCACCCTAACCCGCACATCCCTGGACACTATGGGACAATTTAGCACGGCCAACCCACCCTAACCCGCACATCCCTGGGCACTACGGGACAATTTAGCACGGCCAATCCACCCTAACCCACACATCCCTGGGCACTATGGGACAATTTAGCACGGCCAATCCACCCTAACCCGCACATCCCTGGACACTATGAGACAAATTAGCACGGCCAATCCACCCTAGCCCGCACATCCCTGGGCACTATGGGACAATTTAGCACGGCCAACCCACCCTAACCCGCACATCCCTGGACACTATGGGACAATTTAGCACGGTCAATCCATCCCTAACCTGCACATCCCTGGGCACTATGGGACAATTTAGCACGGCCAATCCACCCTAACCCGCACATCCCTGGACACTATGAGACAAATTAGCACGGCCAATGCACCCTAACCCGCACATCCCTGGGCACTATGGGACAATTTAGCACGGCCAATCCACCCTAGCCCGCACATCCCTGGGCACTATGGGACAATTTAGCACGGCCAACCCACCCTAACCCGCACATCCCTGGGCACTATGGGACAATTTAGCACGGCCAACCCACCCTAACCTGCACATCCCTGGGCACTATGGGACAATTTAGCACGGCCAACCCACCCTAACCTGCACATCCCTGGACACTATGGGACAATTTAGCACGGCCAACCCACCCTAACCCGCACATCCCTGGGCACTACGGGACAATTTAGCACGGCCAACCCACCCTAACCGCACATCCCTGGGCACTATGGGACAATTTAGCACGGCCAATCCACCCTAACCTGCACATCCCTGGGCACTATGGGACAATTTAGCACGGCCAACCCACCCTAACCCGCACATCCCTGGGCACTACGGGACAATTTAGCACGGCCAACCCACCCTAACCGCACATCCCTGGGCACTATGGGACAATTTAGCACGGCCAACCCAACTAGCATGCACACCTTTGGACTGTGGGAGGACACCAGAACTCCCAGAGAAAACCCACACAGACATGGTGTGAATGTACAAACTCCACACAGGCTGTCGCCCGAGTGTGGGATCAGGCCTGTGACCCGGGCACCGCAAGACCGCTGTGCCAACCCCTGAGTGAACATGCTGGCCACAGGTTGTGCTCAGAAGCTAATATTTTATTTTCAAATAACAACTGAACTTCTGTTTCAGATGGTGCCAGGAAACAATTTTTCTGCCAGATGTTAAATTATTTAATCGAGTCAAATTTCACCAGTCAGGATAAGCAGTGGAGCTGTCATGTTAGTACTGTCGCTGAAGTTTGCATTGAGCTTGAATTTAAGATCTGATAACACCTGTGGAGTTGTTTGCATCTCTCCGTGCAAAGCTAGTATCTCATTTCAGAGACTTTGCTTTGCAGTTTACATCATCTTGAACACTCCCCACCCACAGCAGTTTTGTGATCGGCAGCTCTCCCCGGTTTGTGTCAGAGACAGAACAGCGATGAGTTTTGTCTACAGGCCAGCTGAGTCACACAGGCATGACAATACCATTGGGCCTGGTGTGGCACAGCAGGCTAATGTGCAGACTCCCTGACAAATACAGTCACTAAATAGGAAGGCACTCCTCCTTCCAACAGAAAATCCCCGATGAAAGGGGTTCTTCCAGCAAGTCTTAGGAGTGCTGCTCTGTTGGAGGGTCAGTGCTGAGGGAGCAGGCACTGTTGGAGGGTCGGTGCTGAGGGAGCACCGCACTGTCGGAGGGTCAGTGCTGAGGGAGCGCCGCACTGTCAGAGGGTCAGTGCTGAGGGAGCGCTGCACTGTCAGAGGGTCAGTGCTAAGGGAATGGGCACTGTCAGAGGGTCAGTACTAAGGGAGCGCCACCTGTCGGAGGGTCAGTGCTGAGGGAGCGGGCGCTGTCAGAGGGACAGTGCTGAGGGAGCGGGCACTGTCGGAGGGTCAGTGCTGAGGGAGCACTGCACTTTCGGTGGGTCAGTGCTGAGGGAGCACCGCACTGTTGGAGGGTCAGCGCTGAGGGAGCACCGCACTGTTGGAGGGTCAGTGCTGAGGGAGCACCGCACTGTTGGAGGGTCAGTGCTGAGGGAGCACCGCACTGTTGGAGGGTCAGCGCTGAGGGAACGGGCACTGTTGCAGGGTCAGCGCTGAGGGAGAAGATGCTCAATGCTGGGTGGTAGCTGTCGAGAGCTGCTGGTGTTGTGTTTGCATTATCGGTGCAGACAAACACTGACAGGTCTGCTGGGAGCAGAGTACGTGCCAGTTGTGAGAACCCAGCTGCGTAGTTTGGGGTGTCTGTTAGCATTGTGTCTGTCCGAGACGGCATAAGTTGAGGTCTTTCGCTCTCCCTCCAGAGGAACAGGACCCTGGGACTGAATCTGGGAGATGGTGACAGCAACAGCAAACGTCATGGGAGTTTGAGGCCAATACTCTTCCCCCAGTGCCTGCTCTCTACCCACTGTGTATGCACAGTTCTGTGCCTCCTTGTTACTGCCTGAAGCCTCAACCAGGAGCATGGCACATTGATAGCTGTGCAGGCAGGATGGGACAGGTCCCCATGAATCATAATTAATGAATGTTTTCATCAATTAATTGGAGCCGTAACATTCCATTCAAAAAGTCATGAATAAAATGATCTTCCTTTACAAAGAAAAATGAACTTTCATGTGTGAGGAAACTGATTTTGTTTTTTGTTTAATTTTACTTCCATTGCAGATTAGTCAGAGAATCCTTATAGTGTGCAAGCAGGCCATTCAACCCGTCTGAAGAACATCCCACCCAGACCCAATAAACCTGCATTTCCGGTGGGTAACCCACACAGGCTGAAAGCTACAGGGCAAATTAGCACGGCCAACCCCCCTAACCTGCACATCCCTGGACACTATGGGACAATTTAGCACGGCCAATCCACCCTAACCTGCACATCCCTGGGACACTATGGGACAATTTAGCACGGCCAACCCACCCTAACCTGCACATCCCTGGGCACTATGGGACAATTTAGCACGGCCAACCCACCCTAACCTGCACATCCCTGGGCACTATGGGACAATTTAGCACGGCCAACCCACCCTAACCCGCACATCCCTGGGACACTACGGGACAATTTAGCACGGCCACCCCACCCTAACCTGCACATCTTTGGACCTGGGGAGGAGACCAGAGCATCCGGAGGAAACCCACGCAGACACGGGGAGAATGTGCAAATCCCACACAGACATTCACCCGAGGGTGGGATTGAACTTGGGTGCCTGGTGCCATGAGGCTGCAGCGCTAACCAGTGGGTCACTGTACCACCCCCAAATTGGAGGGAGTCTACAGAAATCTATGGAACAGAGGGATTCGGGAGCACTCTTGTGTAAATCTCAAAAAGTTAGCACCCGAGTTGACTGTGTAATGGGGAAGATAAATGGGATGTTGGCCTTTATTTCAGAGGGACTGGAGAATATTAGTTGGGATGCTTTGCTAACACTGTACACAGCATTGGTCAGACCACAGCCGGAATCATGCGAAATGTTCTGGGCTCCTTATCTGAGGAAGGATAGACTGACATCAGGGAGCAGTGCAGAGGAGGTTCACTCGGCTGATCCTGGGAATGGAGGGTCTACCTTACAGAGAGAGGCTGGGTAAGTCACTCGATGGAGTTTAGGAGAATGAGGGCCGACCTTATTGAAACACACAAGGTTGTTAGGGGGACTTGACAGGGAATGATGGGGAGAGGCTGTTTCTCCTTGTAGGAGAGTCTAGGATCAGTGGGTACAATCTCAGAATAAGGGGTCGTACACAGAAGACGGGGATGAGGAGGGATATCTTCTCTCAGAGGGGAGTGAATCTGTGGAACTGTTTACTGCAGAGGAGGCTGTCGAAGCTGAGTCATTGTATTCAAGGCTGAGAGACAGATATTTATTCAGTGAGGGGGAATCGAGGGGAAAATGCTGGAAAGTATAGTTGAGGAAGATCAGGAAAAACTCAGCAGGTCTGGCAGCATCTATGAAGGAAAAAAAAGAGTTAACGTTTCGGGTCTGCTGCCCCTTCCTCAAAAGATTCAGAACGTTCTGAGGAAGGGTCACCGGACCCGAAACGTTAACTCTGTTTTTCCAACTTCACAAACGCTGCCAGACCTGTTGAGCTTTTCCAGCAACTTCTGTTTTTGTTCCTGATTTACGGCATCCGCAGTTCTTTCTGTTTTGAATGAGGAAGATCAGATCAGCCATGACCTCATTGAGTGGTGCAGCAGGCTCAGTGGGCTGAATGGCCTACATCTGTTCCTGTGCCTTGTGGAGAATTCAAAGGGTCACAGCTCTATCGCAGCTGGGGTCCACGAGAACATCAGTCTGAAGCTGCACATTGACAGTGGGTGGGACGAGAGCTCTCGGCTAGTCTACAGCAACATTGCAATCGCCCATCCCTTATTTTTTCTTTGGAAGAACAAAGGCAAACATGGTTTGTTTGAAATCCTGGTTTCAGTGAAAACAAATGCCTGAAACATTCCTGTCATTTCCTTTTTGACACGGTTTCAAATTATTGTGACATATTCACCTCAGAGCTATCTTTGATCTCTGAACATTCTGCTTGGGACATGACTTGTGTTCCCCCTTTCAAATCATTTCAACATTTCGGACGTTCCTTTTCTCTATTTGATATCAAGAAAACAAAAGCCTTCCAACAATATTGACAATTCAGTTCCACCTTTCCTTCTGGGAACTGCTCAAAGGCTATTCAGAATTTACATCAAATTGCCCAACACCGAGGATATAAACTCTAACAACACCTCCTCAAAATGTGGTTTAAACTTTGAAAAATAAACCAAAGATCAGCATGAGGTTAGTCGCAATGAAGTTTAGAGCCACCAAACTTCCCCATTTTGACGTGATGACGCACAGCCTTAAAACAAAACAGCTCGTGTGAGCATTTGAAATGTCATCACATTCAAGGCTGTGGGTCAAGTATAGATGTAGTGCAGACTTGTTGGGCTGAAGGGCCTCTTACATACTGTATGATTCCATAATTAACACTGATAGACCCAGCCAGTGACTCCGTCTCATAATGTAAGACACTTTGTGCATGCGTGTGATTCTCCCCTCTCATCGAGACCACTTCTCACAGTCACCTCTCGAAGCTGAATTTCTTACACTGTGATCATGAAATCACGACGCTGAGGTGCAGGAGTATGGCTGTAAAAATTGTTCCTTCTTACTCTTTGCGTTTTTTACTAGCTGTGAGTTGCAAGGGCTGTTTCAAAATGCCACAAGTTTAATAGGGTGGCCACGTTTGTTTTTGAAAGCAAGGAATTTCATGCCCGCTGCGGACCTTATTTGCATCGATCTTGATTCCAGATGAACTTGATCCAAGGAATTGTTTATATGTGAAGCTGAGCTGAAAACCTCTCTCTCTCTCTTTCTCTCTCTCTGTCTCTCTCTCTCTCTCTGTCTCTCTCTCTCTCTGTCTGTCTCTCTCTCTCTCTCTCTGTCTCTCTCTCTCTCTCTGCAGTAAGCCACTTGAAACCAAAAGAAGCCTAACCTACCATTCCATCAGCAGATATTGCAGTATGTGACCTTGAACCAAATAGGTTGGAGACTTTGCATAACATAAGAAGTCACACTGTGCCTTCTCCAAACCAGCAGAAGCATTCAGAAAAACGGCAAGTTGAGGAGAACCCACAGGGTCAGCAAGAATCAACCCAACAAAATCTTAAGAGAAACGGCTACAGAACTGGTTTCAAAAACAGAAAATGCCCGAAAAAGTCAGCGGTCTGGCAGCATCAGTTCGGAGGAAGGGTCACCGGATCCGAAACGTTAACTCTGCTTTCTCTTCACTGATGATGCCAGACGTGCTGAGTTTCTCCAGCAGTTTCTGCTTCTGATCTCCAGCGTCCAAAAGTTCTTTCAGAATTTGATTCCCAGGCTCCCCTCCACCCATGTGTTTGCATTTCTCACCCCATACACGTTTGCCTGTTTGTAGGTAAGGGGGATTTTATGAGGGTTTCCAGTTTTGCTTTGCAGAGTTCACTTAATGCAGTTTAACTTTTAACCTGTCACTCCAACAAAGCCACTGGCAATAAAATGTGATTTCTACTTAACTTGGTCTATGCTTTCCATCAACCATTTCCGTCTGGAAAATGGGCTGTTTGGCAATTTTGAGGCTTTTCATTTAAAAACTAACTTGCGTGATGATCCCGAAATAGCATGGTTAGATTTCCAGCTTATTTCCCAGAGAGGTTTGAGAGGATTGACTTAAAAAAAAGATTTTGATTCTGCTTGGTCACAGAAAATTGGCACTGTGCTTCCCGAGAGAAACTTACATAATTGCTTTCTTTCTTCATACTTCTAAGCTGCCTGTAATTAATAAGGTTAATCTCCAAAAACTTAACCTGTTTAGCTTAAACCCTAAACAAAAAGGAAGCTTGTGCCGTGTTACCTCTCCTGGTTACTATGCAGATGAACAAAAAGTAAATGAAACATAAATTAGGCCACTCAGCCCCTTGGGTCTACTCTGCCACTCGATTACAAATCAGATCGCCCATGATATTACATTGGATATGTGTTCCTGCCAACCCCCGACAGCCTCTCACCCTTTATCTTAGTAAGATTAAACATACCCAAGCACTCTTCCACCACACTTTCAGAAAGAGAGTTGGCATAGCCTTAAGGGATCGGATGGTGAGGAATGTGTTAAGCGTGTACAAAAATGTTTTCTGTTTCGGTATGTGGGTGTACCTACTGGAGAAAGAGCAAAACCTTGTCTTCTCTTGGGAAATACGGGACAGCAGGTGACAGAGGTGTCGATGAGGGAGCACCGTGGGGCTAGCGACCATAAATCTATTAGCTTTAAAATAGCGATGGAAAAGTTTAGACCAGATCTAAAAGTTGAAGCTCTAAAAGGCCAACTTTGATGGTACTAGGCAAGGACTTTTGTAAGTTGATTGAGGGCGGATATTCAGAGGGAAAGGGACAACTGGAAAACAGGAAGCCTTCGAAAAATGAGATAACGAGAGTCCAGAGACAGTATGTTCCTGTTAAGGTAGAGGGCAAGGCTGGGAGGTGAAGGGAATGCTGGATGACTGGAGAAATTGAGGCTTTTGGTCAAGAGAAAGAGGGAAGCATTTGTCAGGTACAGGCAGCAGGGATCGAGTGAGTCCCGAGAAGAGTATAAATGCAGTAGGAGTGTACTTAAGAGGGAAGTCAGGGGGGCGCAAAAAGGAGACATGCGACAGCTTTGGCAAATACGGTTCAGGAGAATCCAAGGGGATTCTATCATTACTTTAAGGACAAACGAGTAAGAAAGAAAGAACAGTACACCTTAAAGATCAGCAAAGCCACCCATGTGTGGAACCGCAGGGCATGGGTGCGGTGGGGGGGGCATCCCCAACCACTAAATGTGGTTTTTGCATCAATGTTTATTGTGGAGGAGGATAGGGAAGCTAGAGAACTTGGGGAAATATATAGTGACATCTTGAAAAATATACATATCACAGAGGAGATGGTGCTGGCTATTTTAAACCGCATGAAGGTGGATAAATCCCTGGGGCCTGATCAGGTGTATGTTAGAGCTTTGTGGGAAGCTCGGGAAGTGGTTGCCGGGGCCCTCACTGAGATATTTGTATCATCGACAGCCACAGGTGAGGTGCTGGGAGACTGGAGGGGTGGCTAACGTGGTGCCATTGTTTAAGAAAGGTGGCAAGGAAAAGCCAGGCAATTATAGACCAATTCAGTGGTGGGCAGGTTGTTGGAGGCAATCTGGAGGGACAGGATTTATATGTATTTGGAAAGGCAAGAGCTGATGAGGGATGGTCAACACGGCTTTGTGCATGGGAAATCATGTCTCTAACTTTTTTTGAAGAAGTAAGAAGAGGATTGATGAGGGCAGAGTGGTGGACGTGATCTGAACGGATTTCAGTGTGGCATTCAACAAGGTTCTTCACGGTAAGCTGGTTAGCGACGTTCGAACACACAGAATCCAGGGAGAACGAGCCAGTCAGATACAGAACTGGCTGGAAGGTAGGAGACAGAGGGTGGCTGGGTGTGGTTTGCTTTTCAGACTGGAGACCTGTGACCAGCCGTGTCTCGGATCAGTGCTGGGACCCCTGCTTTTTGTCATTTACATAAATGATTTGGATGTGAACACAGGAGGGACGGTTAGTAAGTTTGCAGATGAGACCAGATTTGGTGGTGTAGTGGGCAGTGAGGAAGGTTACCTCAGAGAACAGCAGGTCCTTGATAAGATGGGCCGATGGGCCAAGGAGGGGCAGGTGGAGTTTAATTTAGATAAATGTGAGGTGCTGCATTTTGGAAAAGCACATCAGGGCAGGACTTATACACTGAATGGGAATGTCCTGGGGAGTGTTTCTGAACAGAGACCTGGTAGGGAGGGGCGGGGGAGAGGTTGATATTTCCTTGGAAGTGGAGTCGCAGGTAGACAGGGCGGGGAAGGGGGGGTTTGGTATGCTGGCCTTTATTGGTCAGTGCGTTGAATGTAGAAGTTGGGAGGGTCGTGTTTCGGCTGGACAGTACATAGTATTCCAGACGTGGCTGGAACCAGTGTGCAATTCTGGTCCCCCTGCTACAGGAAGGATGTTGTGAAACTTGAAAGGGTTCAGAAAAGATTTACAAGAATGTTGCCGGGGTTGGAGGGTTTGAGCTATAGAGAGAGGCTTAATAGGCTGGGGCTATTTTCCCTGGAGCATTAGAGGCCAAGGGGTGACCTTATGGAGGTTTATAAAATCATGAGGGACATGGATGGGATGAATAGACAAGGTCTTTTCTCTGGGGTAGGGAGGCCAAAACTAGAGGGGCATAGGTTTAAGGTGAGGGGGAATGTTTGAAAAGGGACCTGAGGGGCAACTTTTTCACACAGAGGGTGGTGCGTGTATGGAATGAGCTGCCAGCGGAAGTGGTGGGGGCTGGTTCAGTTACAACATTTAAAAGGCATCTGGATGGGGACATGGACAGGAAGGGTTTAGAGGGAAATGGGCCAAATGGGACTAGATTGATTTCGGATATGTGGCTGGTGTGGACAAGTTGGACTGAAGGGTCTCATTCTGTGGTGTAAATCTCTATGACTCTGTGACTCTCAACCTGCGAGAAATAGGACCAGGAGGCGACCATCAGGGACGTCAACCCTGCTGCACCTTTCAATAGGATCATGGTTGATCCGACATCCCTCCCATCCACTGTCCCGTCCTTGTCCTCAGAACCCTCAGTTCCCCAAATTCCCCAAGAGTCTATTTGCATTTACCAGCCTTAAGTCTACCCAAAGGACAGCTCTCTGCAGTGACAACCCTCAACCCTCTGATGGAGGAAATTCCTCCCCATCTCAGTCTGAAATTGGTGCCCCCTTCATCCTGAGACGGTGCCCTCTGATCCTAGGCTCCCCATGAGGGGTAACATCCTCTCAGCATTTACCCTGTTCCAAGCCCCTTAAGAATCTGACGTGTTTTAATGCGATCATCCCTCATTCTTCTAAACCCCCCGTGAGTAGAGTCCCAACCTCTTTAACCTTTGCTCATAAGACTGTCCCTCCCATTCCAGGGATCATCCTGGTAAATCTTCTCCGAACTGCCTCCAATGCTAAATAAGGGACCAAAACTGCTCCCAGTTCTCCAGATGTGGCCTCACCAGCACCTTACAGCTGCAGTAAGTCTTGCCTAATCTTATACTCCAACCCCCTCAGAAATGAGGACCATTACCGTTCCCAATTCCCTGCTGCCTCCTGGTTGCAAGCTTTCTGTATTTCATGCATATTTACACACACCCCCCAGCCACGCAAGTCCCTTTGTGTCGCAGCTTTCTGCAGTTTCTGTCCACTTAAACAACATTTCCTTCCAAAAGGAACTGCACAATTTCCCACATTATACTCCACTTGCTAACTTTTTTGCCCATTACTTAATCGATCAATATCTCCCTGTAAGATGCTTGCATTCCTCTCGTGGCCTGCTTTCTACCCAATTTTGTCATCTGGCAACAGTACATTCACTTCATTCCTCCAAGTCATTAATACATATGGTAAACGGTTACTGTTCCCAGCACTGATTCCTATGGAATCTCACTGGTCACACAGTCATAGTAATAGATTTGTACAAAACGGAAACAAACCCTTCAATCCCACCAGTCCATGCTGAACGTAATCCCAAACTCAACTAAATCCCACCTGTTCCTGGCCCATATCCCTCCAAACATTTCCTATTCATGTACTTATCCAGATGTCTTTTAAACATTATAACTGTACCCACATCCACCACTTCCTCTGGACATGAGCCATTCTGTGTCTAAGAAAATTGCTCCTCATAAATTTTTAAAACCTTTCTCCTCTCACCTTAAAAATATGCCTCCTAGTCTTGAAATCCCCCATCATAGGGGAAAAATAAGCACCTGCCATTCACCTTCCATATACTCATGATTTTATAAACCGCTATAAAGTCACCTCTCAGCAAAAGAAGTCCCAACCTCTCCTTATAACTCGAAACTTCCACCTCCAGCAACATCTTGGTAAATATCTTCTGAACTCGCTCCAGTTTAATAATATCCTTCCTGTAACAGGACAACCAGAACTGGACACAGCACTCCAGGAGAGGCCTCACCAATGTCCTGTACAACATCAACATGACGTCCCCAGCTCCTACACTCAAAGGTCTGAGTAATGAAGGCAAGTGTGCTAAACGCCTTCTTAATCCCCCTGTCCAAACGCTATACAACCTTCAAAGAATTAAGTACCTGAGCCTCTAGGTGCCTCTGTTCTACAACACGACCCAAGGCACTACCACCAATTGTAGAAGTCTTATCCTTATTTGTTCTACCAAAATGCAAAACCTCGCATTTATCCAAATTAAACTCCATCTGCCACTCCTCAGCCCATTGACCCAAATGATCAAGATCCCTTTGTAATCTCAGATAACTCACTTCACTCTCCACTATGCCACTAATCCTGCTCTCATTACAACCAACACATCCACCATCTCTGTAGCAGATCCGAGGATATAACCCATGAGGGCCAGGGGGTCCTATCAGTCTTTACCCCTATTGGCTTGTTCTTCTTTAGTGATGGTGAAGGCACTTAATTCCTCCCCCTGTATTCTTTGGGATTAATGGGATATTCGAAGAAACTTCCCCCAGTGCCCACGCTCCCAACATACACAAACTTGGGTCCAAAGAGGTGCAGTGAGGGGACACAGCTGCTGGAAATCGAACATTCCCAGTTCTGAGGGTCACCAGACCTGAAACATTAACTCTGATCTTTCTCCTTCACAGCTGCTGCCAGACCTGCTGAGCTTTCCCAGCAACTTTGTTTTGGTTCCTGATTTACGGCATCCGCAGTTCTTTCGGTTATTATCAAACATTTCCATTTGATTCCACGCGCTAAAATCTCTTGCATACTCATTCTTTTCACTTAGGCACCAAATCAGATCTTCAAAAGTGAATTCCTTCAGACATTTGCCATTTCAAAACTATTCCAAATTCACTTAGAGGTGTTGAATTATCAGGTTTCCTTTCATTTTAAACTCCTTTTTAAAAAAATATATTGTTTCCATCGAATCTCATTGACAGTGCAATTTTTTTTGCCTGGGGTCACTCAGTAACTTTTAGCCAATTTTTAATTAGCGAAAGGTGGTGATGGAGTGGTAATGTTGCTGAATGACATTCTGACAACATAGCATCCTCCCACAGTAGATGGTGAAATCTGAACAAAAAATTTGAATGAAGAAGCTAGTTCAATGGCAACAAAAGCTGTAAAAGCCATCCGTTTCACTGAGGGAAGAAAGCCTGCCATCCTCGTCCCATCTGGCCCACACGAGGAATGCTCTTCTTCAGAATTGAAACATTAACTCTCCTTCTCTCCACAGATGCTACCAGACCTGCTGAGTTTCTCCAACACTGTGTTGCAGTGACCACAGTAGTTTGGCTTTTGTTAGAAGTTGAGTTGGACCCACAGAACTGCTTGGAAGTTCAAATACACTGAAGAAGTCGTCATCGGGACACGATCTTGTCTTTCGTTGAATTTTCCCCACTTCTCTCCCGGAATCATCATCTCTGCCTTTTTCCTCAGACCCTTCCTGCACCCTCCAGTGACTTTCTGGGGGTTCCGATCTGCCCGTGTGGTTTCGGCTCTTCAGGTCCTGTGGGCCTCATCCATGCCAAGTCTGGTGCACCACCTCTCCAAAGCTGCAGGCCAGCAGCAGCTGTAACTTGTAGGGCAGCGAGAGCGCCATTCAGACACAGCTAAGGGGACAGCATCGAGGTTGGCTGCTGTGTCTGATTAACCACGGCCTGAGGACACCATAATGGGTTTGTGCCTGTGTATGAACAGAGGTGTGTTTTGCCTTCAAATCGCGCCTGGAATGCAATACCTGGCACTTGCCTTCAAAATAAGAAAAACGTTGGGGTCTAGATCTTCTTCTTTAAATGTTTTTGAGGGGGAAGGGGTCGTCTGGTTTATAATATACCATATCCCTCTTAGAACACAGAACAATACAGCACAGAACAGGCCCTTCAGCCCTCGATGTTGCGCCGACCTGTGAATTAATCTAAGCCCATCCCCCTACACTATCCCATCATTATCCATATGCTTATCCAAGGACTGTTTAAATGCCCCTAATGTGGCTGAGTTAACTACATTGGCAGGCAGTGCGCTCCACGCCCTAACCACTCCACACCCTATCACCCCTCAATTTGTAGCTTGCCCCCTCATACAAGCTGACGTAATCATCCTCGGAAGAAGACTCTCACTGTCCACCCTATCTAATCCTCTGATCATCTTGTATGTCTCTATTAAATCCCCTCTTAGCCTCCTTCTCTCCAATGAAAACAGACCAAGGTCCCTCAGCCTTTCTTCATAGGGCCTGCGCTCCAGACCAGGCAACATCCTGGGTAAATCTCCTCTGCACCTTTTCCAGTGCTTCCACATCCTTCCTGTAATGGGGCGACCAGAACTGCAAGCAATATTCCAAGCGAGGCCGCACTAGCGTTTTGTACAGTTGCAGCACGAATGTCGATTGCAAAATTGCACACAGTACTCAAGCTCTTTGCTAACCAATGTTTTACGCAGTTACAGCATCACCTTCCCCACTCCTAAACTCTACATCTCGGCTAACAAATGCAAAGACAACACAGCTTTCGTGGTAATTGGCTCACACTTGATTTGCATCAACACCAAAATTATGGGCATGACTCTCAGTTAGGTCATCTAATAACCTAATAACATTTTAATCATTCCTGCCGAAGCTACTCTATGACAAATACATTGGTTGTAAGATGATTCTGGCACTGCACTACCAGAGAGTGAAACTGGATATTCTCAGTCAACATAAAGGGCTGTGGAATGTGAGAGGTGTTGGAAGGTATAGTTTTGTCTCTCTCAGCTACCCACTTGAGTTTGTAAAGAATACATTGGCTCGGTTTCAAAAGGATTTATTGTTGAACAAATAGCTAAATATAAAATAAACTGAAGCAATTTTATTTTTTAATTAAAACAGAACAGGAGAAACAGCTTAGGAGTCCAAATCTTCCTCGCGGCTTTGTACAGAGCATGATCAAGATGTCTGTCTTGTTCCAGCGGCCAAAATAGCACGATGGCCAACCTGCACAAAGCACTGTGCACATGCTTATGCTGTATTACTAGGTATGAGACTGGAGTAACATCCTCCAGAGAAAGCGCGAGAGCGAAAGAGAGAGAGAGAAGACAAAATCTCCCTGACAGAGAGAGAGACACACAGAGAGATACATAGAGGGGAACACGCAGGGACAGGCACAGAGAGAGAGGGGGTGACAGGCACAGAGAGAGAGAGAGACACGCGGGGACAGACACAGAGAGAGAGGGGTGACAGGCACAGAGAGAGAGAGAAACACGCGGGGACAGACACAGAGAGAGGGGGGGTGACAGGCACAGAGAGAGAGAGACAGACACAGAGAGAGAGAGAGACACGCGGGGACAGGCACAGAGAGAGAGGGGGTGACAGGCACAGAGAGAGAGAGACAGACACAGAGAGAGAGAGAGAGAGAGAGAGACACGCGGGGACAGGCACAGAGAGAGAGGGGGTGACAGGCACAGAGAGAGACACACACGCGGGGACAGACACAGAGAGAGAGGGGGTGACAGGCACAGAGAGAGAGAGACAGACACAGAGAGAGAGAGACACGCGGGGACAGGCACAGAGAGAGAGGGGGTGACAGGCACAGAGAGAGAGACACACGCGGGGACAGACACAGAGAGAGAGGGGGTGACAGGCACAGAGAGGGAGAGACAGACACAGAGAGAGAGAGAGACACGCGGGGACAGACACAGAGAGGGGGTGACAGGCAGAGAGAGAGAGAGAGACACGCAGGGACAGACACAGAGAGAGAGGGGGTGACAGGCACAGAGAGAGAGGGAGACAGACACAGAGAGAGAGAGACACGCGGGGACAGACACAGAGAGAGAGGGGGTGACAGGCAGAGAGAGAGAGAGACAGGCACAGAGAGAGAGAGAGAGACACGCGGGGACAGACACAGAGAGAGAGGGGGTGACAGGCAGAGAGAGAGAGAGACAGGCACAGAGAGAGAGAGAGAGAGACACGCGGGGACAGACACAGAGAGAGAGGGGGTGACAGGCAGAGAGAGAGAGATAGACACGCAGGGACAGACACAGAGAGAGAGGAGGTGACAGACACAGAGAGAGAGAGAGACACGCGGGGACAGACAGAGAGAGAGAGGGGATGACAGGCACAGAGAGAGAGACAGGCACAGAGAGAGGGAGAGAGGACCAAGACAGACATCAGTTGGTGTATAGACATCTCCCTGAGAGCTGGAATGGGGGCTGGCCACCACTAGTCAATTATACAGATATCTCCCTGAGAAAGGGAGCAGTCAGCGTGCAGATATGGGGGGGGTGGGCAGAGGGGGAGCGGGGGAGAGGGCGACGGGATGAGGGGAGGGAGCAAGCAAGTGACGGGGTGAGGGGACGGAGTCAGCAAGGGAGAGAGCAAGAGCAAGGGGAGAGAGAGCGCGTGCATGCATGGAGGGAGGGAGGGAGGGAAGAGAGAGAGAAAACGAGACAGCGCGCAAGGGAGGAATGAAAGGCAACAGGAAGCGTATTTGCCAGTCAATGCAAATTCAGTATAAATGTTTTGTTAAGGTTTGTCTTGTCAGAGTGACAACAGGGCGCGCCTCCACAGGAGCACATTGACAAGGGCAAGGGAGATAGGATAGGGTAAGGGGGCATGGTAAGGGAGGGGTTTAAGAGTGGTCCTGGCCCCGTCCTTCCTACTTGAGGTCCATGAAGCGGATGTCCATGATGAGCAGGATGCTCTTGGGGAGGGGCCGGGGGGCTGGAGAGAGCACGGTGAAGAGCTGCCGCTCCACGTCCACGCTGGTGACCACGATGAAACCTGCCACGCTGGTCTCGATCAGGTTGTCCTCCGGCGAGTCGGCTGTACTGACGCTCAGCAGGTGGTGCACCAGGTCACGGCCAGGCTGCACCGGCACCAGCTTAAGCTGGTTGTCTTCCTGCGACATCCCCAGGGGCAGGCAGGAGTCGGGGATGGTGGGGGCACCCACCTTGAAGATGCGCACGTCGGAGAAGCGCACGTCAAAGGCGTGAGGGTAGAAGCTGCCACGGAAGCCGTAGAAATACTCTCGGATCTTCTCATCGCGGCTCTCCCTCCGGAAGTCCTTGGAGCGCTCCACTGCCCCTCCTGACTTGGGCAGCAGGGCAGTCTTCACAAAGTGTGGCAGGTCACGCTTCAGCTCATTGTACAGGCGCTCCTGGTCCAGGACGATGGCAGCGTCCACTTCGAAGGCCGAGGCCGCGTGCACCAGGGCCTGGTAGCCCGAGCCTTTGACCCAGCCACATGTGTTTATGACACAGCCGCTGGTAGCTGCTCGGCGGTTCACCTCACACCGCTGGTTAAACACTTCAGCCAGGCGTGACGTGATCTGAAGGAGAGGTGGGAGACACCGGGGTTAGACTCCTTCGGCAAATTATCCGGATGGGCTTCCCACAGCGTGTGAAACAGAAAGACCACGATGCTATCCTCAACATGCTGCTCCCAGCACCCCCCAAACCCTAGCAGCATCCCAGGCACCAGTCCACAACAAGGCCCCAACTGCAAATCAAACCCCAGACGTCAGCCTCATTTAGCCAAGCGCAGATTTCAGATTGTGGGACTGCTACAGCACAACAAGGGGTCTTTCGGTCATCACAAATGCACTAATCTCCAATAAATGTTATGATCCCAACAATCATTCACTTACCTTTATCCCACAGCTTCTTGTATACTGTTTCTCGTTACATATTCAATGCCCCTTTTTAAACGCCTCAATTTAACCTGCCTCCACCACATTTAGTAATACTTGTAAATTACTTTATGTTGGTGCTGAATGCTTTTCTGAGTGGCATGTGTTCCTTCTTAGCTACTCCATCTTGCCCAGTCATGACTGAAAACTTCATGAGGTCCTCTCTTAGCCACCTTCTCTCCTTGGAGAACAGTCCCAACCTCTACAAACTACCCTCATAACCAAAGCCTCTCATCCCCGAAGCCAGTAAATCACACATTCACATTGTTCCTGTGATCGAGTGCCCAGAACTGCACACAATACTCCAGCTGAGGTCTAACAAGGGTCTTACACAAGTTCATCAGAAGCTCTTGTGCTCTAAGCCCCTGTTAAAAATGCCTGTATCAGTCTGTGCTTCACTAAGAGCCCTATCCAAATGGTCAAGCACCCACACGCACCCAGGTCTCTCTGCACCTGTTTACACACACACACAATTACCCCACTTATTTTACACCACTTCTTCAGATAGCAAGCAGCAACTAACACATTACCCACTTGTCCAAATATTTCATGCACCCTTGTATTCCTCTCAAAAACTGAGCTCCCACACCTACACAGAGTTATCTTCAACTTACGCAAACAGCAATGACAAAATGCCACGTAAGGAACTCAGTACCAGCTCTGTAACCTCCCTCCTTCTTATGTTCTCTGTCCCTATATGTTTTCTTATAGTGTATTTGCATAAATTTCCCCATTATTGTCACTCTAAATCGTTGGTGTAGTTTTATAACTTTTAAAGATTCATTCATGGAATGTGGGCGTCACTGGCTGGGTTAGCACTTATTGCACCTGTCCCTAGTTGCCCCCATCTGAGAAGGTGGGGGTGAGCTGCCTTCTAAAACCACTGCAGTCCATGTGCCGTGGGTTGATCCACAATGCCCTGAGGGAGGCGATTCTGACCCAGCGACACTGAAGGAGCGGCCAATATGTTTCTAAGTCAGGAATGAGGAGTGGCTTCGAGGGGAACTTGCCAGGGGGTTGAATTCCTGATCGGTTTTATCTGTGACTGTCTTACGCTGGTGGCCAGTGGTCTGGTCTGGTCTGGCCCCACAAATGGAAACATGGCCGCTTGATGTACCCTATCGAGCCCTTTCCTCATCCGTCAGCCCTTAGCCTTCTCTTTTCAGAGACAAGAGTGACAGCCTGTTAAAGTCTTCCTGATAAGCCTGTCCTTGTCTCTCCAATGTATTGTCAGCCTCTTAAATCATTATTGCAAGCTATTATCCGCTGCGTGAAAATTAGGTCTGGGTTGGGAACAGCATGACCCAGTGCGGTCCAATCTGAAAGTTCTACATAGAGCATTATGCCTGTTGAAGTAAAGCCAAGGACCTTAGTTTGCTGTTCGGTACGGCCCGATTAACCAGCATCATGACTTGCAATGATCTGCAAAACTGTCAGTCAGTCTGGCCTGCAGCCAGCTTGGGAGCATGACGGTTTATTGCAGCAATTATCGCTTGGCGTGCGACTGCAGGGAAACAGGCTGCAAAACAGAAAGGTGCTGTCTTGTGCACAATTCTCTCTCCAGCCTTGGCACATTCTGAAGCCTTTCAGCCCTGCACGCACAGCGCTTGTAAACAGGAGGCAGGCAAGAAAATACAGCCAGCAATCAGTACACAGCAAGCACCCACAAGCAGTCAGAGGGAGCACAGTTTTCACTGGGTGGTCATGGACCGGTAACGGGGCGGGTTGGCGGGGCGGGGGGGGGCGGCGGAGGTGTTCGGGTGCCATTCTCAACTACTGCCTTGTAACTGTCCCGTGGGGTATTTCACATTTGCAAGATATGTCAGGGATGCGTGCGCCTTGGTTTGATGTCAGATTCCGAAACATTCAACTGCTGTGGAATTTGCTCAGAAACCCAGTAAAAATGCTGACATCTCAGCTCCAGGGCCTGGAGGTAACTCTCTGCGGCATCATAAGCAGGGGGTCACCGCCGAGGGTGTGCCACGCTGTCGGGGGGGTGGGGGGAGTGAGTGGGTCAGCGCCGAGGCGGTGCCGCGCTGTCGGGGGGTGGGTGGTGGCTCAGCGCGAGGGTGCGCTGCATTGTTGGGGGTGTCAGCGCCAAGCGGGCGCTGCACTCGGGAGGAACATTGAAACAGGAGCAGGCCGCTCAATCCCTTGAGCTCGCTCCGACATTTTGGGGTGGCGTGGCACAGGGGGTTAGCGCTGCTGCCTCACAGCACCAGGGACCCAGGTTCAATTCCAACCTCGGGCAACCATCTATGTGGAGTTTCCACATTCTCCCCGCGTCTGCATGGGTTTCCTCCCACAGTCCAAAGATGTGCAGGTTAGGGTGGATTGGTCATGCTAAGCTGCCCATCGTGTTCAGGGAGGTAGAGGGCATATTTTAGGTGGGTCACAGGGGGATGGGTCTGGGTGGGATGCTCTGAGGTTCGGTGTGGACTTGTTGGGCTGAAGGCCTGTTTCCACATTGTAGGGATTCTATGGATTCTATGAAAAGAACAGGAGAGAGGCTGAGGAAATGTTATTTATCCACGGGGTGGTGAGTATCTGGATTACACTGTCTAGAAGGGTGGTAAAGGCAAGAAGTATTTATGAAATATTTCGATGAACACTTGAAATCCCACAGTATGCAAGGCTACAGGCGACATGCTGGACTAGAATAGGAGACTCTCAATGACCAGCATTGACAGGAAGGGCTCGAGTCCTTTCTTCAGTGCTGAAAGACCTCTGTAACTGATGGAGAATAGGTCCAGGGAACAGGGGCTTCAGCTGCGACTGTAGGTTGAAGAAACTAGGGCTGTTCTGAAAGGAGATGGAGGGGAGATTTGAACAAAGGGCTGAAGATTATGGTTAAAGCATCACTTCTGGCACAAGGATAAAGGGACAGGGATTTCAGACTTCAGGATTAGAGAGCGAAAGCGAGAGAGAGAGAGAGCGCGAGAGAGAGAGAGAGCGCGAGAGAGAGAGAGAGCGCGAGAGAGAGAGAGAGCGAGAGAGAGAGAGAGAGCGAGAGAGAGAGAGAGCGAGAGAGAGAGAGCGAGAGAGAGAGAGCGCGCGAGAGAGAGAACGCGATAGAGAGAGCGCGCGAGAGGGGGAGCGCGCGCGAGAGGGGGAGCGCGCGCGAGAGGGGGAGCGCGCGCGAGAGGGGGAGCGCGCGCGAGAGGGGGAGCGCGCGCGAGAGGGGGAGCGCGCGCGAGAGGGGGAGCGCGCGCGAGAGGGGGAGCGCGCGCGAGAGGGGGGAGCGCGCGCGAGAGGGGGAGCGCGCGCGAGAGGGGGAGCGCGCGCGAGAGGGGGAGCGCGCGCGAGAGGGGGAGCGCGCGCGAGAGGGAGAGCGCGCGCGAGAGGGAGAGCGCGCGCGAGAGGGAGAGCGCGCGCGAGAGGGAGAGCGCGAGAGGGGGAGCGCGCGAGAGGGAGAGCGCGCGAGAGGGAGAGCGCGCGAGAGGGAGAGCGCGCGAGAGAGAGATATGCAGAGGTGGGGGAAGGGCACACTCTGGGAGGATGTCTTTTTGTTTTAAAAAAAAGCATCAAGTGTGAACGCAATGAAACCCGTGCGGAGATGAATGATTTGGAGAGCAGACAAACTTGGATTCCAGGATGGCAGGGTGGGGGGTAGAAGGCAAAAATAAGATTGCGCTGTGGAACTGAATGGGCTGACTGGCCTCCTCCTGTGCACTGATGATCACAAGACCACAAAACGTAGCAGCTGGAGTAGGCCATTCAACCCCTCATGTCTGCTCTACCACTCAACGAGATTGTGGTGGATCTGATAATCCTCAGGTCCACCTCCCCCGCCCCTAGGTTCCCAGCCTGATTAAAAGTCAGCGTTGAATATATTTAAGGTCCCAGACTTGATGGTGCTCTGCAGGAAAGAATTCCATAGAATCACTCCCCTCTGAGAGGGGGATTACCTCTTCATCTCTGCCTTAAAAGTGCAGGCCCTTGTTCTGAGATTTTGCTCTTCGGTCCAGCCGTCTCTCATGAGGGGAAGCTTCTGAATCTATCCTCCCAAAAAAAATCTAGCAATAAAGTTACCTCTCATTCTTCTGAACTTTTAATCTCCTCAACTTCTCATAATACAGTCCCTCCACACACAGTAGAGCCTAGTGGAAACCCCCCCAAAAGCGCGCTGGACTGCCTCCAATGCTGGCGTATGTTTGCTTAGTTAAGGGAGACCAAAACTATTCACAACATCCGAGCCTTGCTCAGAAGGTGGAGTGGGACTGGGGACTTGTCAAGGGAGTAAGGGATGGGGGAGGTGGGAATCCAGCCCTGCCCCCACTTTTTTGTAAACTTGGAAGCTGGAGAAGGAAAATCAGGACGAAGGCTGGGGGTGTGGAGAGGAGGGGGAATATCATTGATTCGGGAGGCAAGCTGGAAGCTGGCATAAGGGAGGGAGGTGGAGAGGGCTACTTCCCGCACAGGCCCCACCTCCTCGATCTCCCTGACACAAGTCCCCACCATCCATAAAACCCTGCCCAACAACCAATACAGCTGGGCCGGTGATACCTTTCTACTGCTTTGGAGGAAGTCTCAGACAGGGAGAGCAGACTCCACAACTGGATCCAGAGGCCTTTCAGGAGTAAAATGAGGGAAAAACCCGCACACAAAGGTAAGCAGGATTTTAGAAACTCTCTTCAGTAAACAGTAATCAATGCAAGATGAATGTTGGGATTTTAAATCCCAGGCTGAGACAGGTTTGTTACTTTTAAGTATTCGGAGACATGTTGTAAAGGCAGGTCTAAAGAATTAGATCACAGATCAGTCGTGATTTTACTGAAGCAGACTCAACAGGCTGAACGGCCTCCTCCTGCTCCTGTGGGAGGGGCTGGGGAAGGGGGCTGAGTGGCCTCCTCCTGCTCCTGTAGGAGGGGCTGGGGAAGGGGGTTGAATGGCCTCCTCCTGCTCCTGTGGGAGAGGCTGGGGAAGGGGGGCTGAATGGCCACCTCCTGCTCCTGTGGGAGGGGCTGGGGAGGGGGGGCTGAATGGCCTCCTCCTGCTCCTGTGGAGGGGCTGGGGAGGGAGGGGCTGAATGGCCACCTCCTGCTCCTGTAGGAGGGGCTGGGGAAGGGGGCTGAGCATAGTCCATTACCTATTGAAATGTAACCTATAACCTCTTCCAGTCAATCGACAAGAGGGTGTAACCAGGTGGAATTAATTGAGCGCCAATAAACCCTGGTTAAATGTCAACTTTCCCATCAATATCTTTACGGCAGAGTGGAGGATGGTATGACCTTGTACTTCAGCAGTGAAACAACAGCTACGACTCTGGCATGCACCGACAGTCCAAGCCCATCACAAACAAAAGTCCAGAACCTCTGCATTTTCCAAGCTCCCCAACCCCCTACACCCAACACCAGAGCTGTCTCACACCAACCCCGACATCTCTCTCACACTCAAACGGGGGCACGGTCCTACCCACAGCCACAAGACTCACATCACAACAACGGGCCCGCAGCCCTACCCACTGACCCTCACCAAACTCTCGCCCATCAAAATCACGCGCTTGCGGGATCTTCCTGTGCATTAATTGTCTCCTCTCCCTGCGCCGCAACAGGGCAATCTGCTGGCTGCAGAGCCTCGACGGAAGATCACAGCAGTTGCTATCCAAATGCAGAGGTCTCCTTTAGTAATGGAAAGGGTTTCTGCGCAGTGAGGCTGGGGGGGTGCAGTTCATCAGCGTGCGCTGGCCTCAGTTGCTGAGCTCCTTCCATGTGTCACCCCGGCCCCGCTGGAACTTGCCTCAGCTGTGCAGCTCACAGCCAGGAGAATCTTCCAAGGCCTTGGGCCCTGACACTTACATAAGCACGGCCCCATACCTAATCTACTGCTTGTGCCAAGCCAACTCCATCACTCAACTGGCAGGGAATTAATGTCAGACAACGTGATTAGCCAGAGATTGGGAGCTGGGAAGGGACAGTCACACAGTGAGAGAGACATTAACAAATAGAGAGCGCGAGCGAGGGCGGGAGAACGTTTGTGGCGTGGGGGGGGGGAAAGAGAGAGAGAGAGACAGCGACAGCAAGCACAGGGAGGGGGCACGAAGGAGAGGTGGGGGGAGCGACAGATGGAGCGGAATGACGACGGGAGGGGAGCGGGAGGGGTTGACGACGGGAGGGGGGGCGACGACGGGAGGGGGGGCGACGACGGGAGGGGAGGGGGGGCGACGACGGGAGGGGGAGGGGGGGCGACGACGGGAGGGGAGGGGGGGCGACGACGGGAGGGGAGGGGGGGCGACGACGGAGGGGAGGGGGGGGCGACGACGGGAGGGGGAGGGGGGGCGACGACGGGAGGGGAGGGGGGGCGACGACGGGAGGGGAGGGGGGGGCGACGACGGGAGGGGAGGGGGGGGCGACGACGGGAGGGGAGGGGGGGCGACGACGGGGGAGGGGGGCGACGACGGGAGGGGAGGGGGGGGCGACGACGGGGGAGGGGGGGGCGACGACGGGGGAGGGGGGGGCGACGACGGGAGGGGGGGGCGACGACGGGAGGGGGGGGCGACGGGAGGGGCGACGGGAGGGGCGACGACGGAGCGCGACGACGGGAGGCGCGACGACGGGAGGCGGCGACGACGGGAGGGGCGACGACGAGGGCGACGCGAGGGCGACGACGGGAGGGGCGACGACGGGAGGGGCAACGACGGGGGGGCAACGACAGGGGGGAGGGGGCAACGACGGGGGGGAGGGGGGCAACGACGGGGGGGAGGGGGCAACGACGGAGGGGAGGGGAGGGGGGGCAACGACGGGAGGGGAGGCAACGACGGAGGGGAGGAGGGGGGCAACGATGGGAGGAGAGGAGGGGGCAATGACGGGAGGGGAGGGGAGGCAACGAAACGACGGGAGGGGAGGGGAGGGGGGCAACGACGGGAGGGGGGGCAACGACGGGGGGGGAGGGGGGCGAACGAGAGAGACAGAAAGCAAAAATGAGAACAGGGCAGGCAGGGAAATAGATGGAGGGAAAGTACAACAGCTCATGCAAGAAAATGCAAAACAGAATGAGATAAAGTGTGTGAGAATCAAATGCGAGACAGCGAGGAAGAATAAGTAAAAACAGTGCTACAAATGAGAGAGCGCACAATAGAGTGAGATTGACAAACAAGATCAAGATCGAGAATGATGACAAGAGAGTGCAGGAGTGGGATTTGGATCGACAGCAATAATGAGAGTGCAGGAGTGGGATTGAGAGGCAGGAGTGGATTTGGATCGACAGCAATAATGAGAGTGCAGGAATGGGATCGAGAGCAGGGAGTGGGATTTGGATCGACAGCAATAATGAGAGTGCAGGAATGGGATCGAGAGCAGGAGTGGGATTTGGATCGACAGCAATAATGAGAGTGCAGGAATGGGATCGAGAGCAGGAGTGGGATTTGGATCGACAGCAATAATGAGAGTGCAGGAATGGGATCGAGAGCAGGAGTGGGATTTGGATCGACAGCAATATGAGAGTGCAGAATGGGATCGAGAGCAGGAGTGGGATTTGGATCGACAGCAATAATGAGAGTGCAGGAATGGGATCGAGAGCAGGAGTGGGATTTGGATTGACAGCAATAATAAGAGTGCAGGAGTGGGATCGAGAGCAGGAGTGGGATATTGGATTGACAGCAATAATAAGAGTTGCAAGGGAGTGGGATCGAGAGAGAACGTGTTTGGTAATAAGAGAGAGAGTTT
>NC_081399.1:7481775-7525493 GCF_030684315.1 Stegostoma tigrinum | reverse complement strand
TCACCACAGGAGCTACTTCTGGAAAACACAATGCTTCGGCCTCGATCCCTCACACTGTCCTCATCACAAGCCTGAAAACAGTTAGCCCTCCTCCGTAAACCATGTCCCGTGATTCTGGGCTTTGCATCCCCGCCATGGGGAACATGATGCATGATGGCCGAGTGGTGAGCATTGCTGCTTCACAGAGAAAGGGACCTGGGTCCAGTTCGAGCCTTTGGCGTGTGCATTTTCCCCGCGTCTGCCTGGGTTTCTTCCAGTTTTCCCCCCACAGTCTAAAGGTGTGCAGGTTAGAGTGGGTTGGCCGTGCTAAATTGTCCCATAGTGCCCAGGGATGTGCAGGTTAGGGTGGGTTGGCCGTGCTAAATTGTCCCGTAGTGTCCAGGGATGTGCAGGTTAGGGTGGGTTGGCCGTGCTAAATTGTCCGGTAGTGTCCCAGGGATGTGCGGGTTAGGGTGGGTAGGCCGTGCTAAATTGTCCCATAGTGCCCAGGGATGTGCAGGTTAGGGTGGGTTGGCCGTGCTAAATTGTCCCATAGTGCCCAGGGATGTGCGGGTTAGGGTGGGATGGCCGTGCTAAATTGTCCCGTAGTGCCCAGGGATGAGCGGGTTAGGGTGGGTTGGCCGTGCTAAATTGTCCCATAGTGCCCAGGGATGTGCGGGTTAGGGTGGGTTGGCCGTGCTAAATTGTCCCATAGTGTCCAGGGATGTGCGGGTTAGGGTGGGTTGGCCGTGATAAATTGTCCCATAGTGTCCCAGGGATGTGCGGGTTAGGGTGGATTGGCCGTGCTAAATTGTCCCGTAGTGCCCAGGGATGTGCGGGTTAGGGTGGGTTGGCCGTGCTAAATTGTCCCATAGTGCCCAGGGATGTGCGGGTTAGGGTGGGTTGGCCGTGCTAAATTGTCCCATAGTGTCCCAGGGATGTGCGGGTTAGGGTGGATTGGCCGTGCTAAATTGTCCCATAGTGCCCAGGGATGTGCAGGTTAGGGTGGGATTGGCCGTGCTAAATTGTCCCATAGTGTCCCAGGGATGTGCGGGTTAGGGTGGGTTGGCCGTGCTAAATTGTCCCATAGTGCCCAGGGATGTGCGGGTTAGGGTGGGTTGGCCGTGCTAAATTGTCCCATAGTGTCCCAGGGATGTGCGGGTTAGGGTGGGTTGGCCGTGCTAAATTGTCCCGTAGTGTCCCAGGGATGTGCGGGTTAGGGTGGATTGGCCGTGCTAAATTGTCCCGTAGTGCCCAGGGATGTGCGGGTTAGGGTGGATTGGCCGTGCTAAATTGTCCCGTAGTGCCCAGGGATGTGCGGGTTAGGGTGGGTTGGCCGTGCTAAATTGTCCCGTAGTGCCCAGGGATGTGCAGGTTAGGGTGGATTGGCCGTGCTAAATTGTCCCATAGTGTCCAGGGATGTGCGGGTTAGGGTGGATTGGCCGTGCTAAATTGACCCATAGTGCCCAGGGATGTGCGGGTTAGGGTGGATTGGCCGTGCTAAATTGTCCCGTAGTGCCCAGGGATGTGCGGGTTAGGGTGGGTTGGCCGTGCTAAATTGTCCCATAGTGCCCAGGGATGTGCAGGTTAGGGTGGATTGGCCGTGCTAAATTGTCCCATAGTGCCCAGGGGTGTGCGGGTTAGGGTGGGTTGGCCGTGCTAAATTGTCCCATAGTGTCCAGGGATGTGCGGGTTAGGGTGGGTTGGCCGTGCTAAATTGTCCCATAGTGTCCAGGGATGTGCGGGTTAGGGTGGGTTGGCCGTGCTAAATTGTCCCATAGTGCCCAGGGATGTGCAGGTTAGGGTGGGTTGGCCGTGCTAAATTGTCCGGTAGTGTCCCAGGGATGTGCGGGTTAGGGTGGGTTGGCCGTGCTAAATTGTCCCATAGTGTCCAGGGATGTGCGGGTTAGGGTGGGTTGGCCGTGCTAAATTGTCCCATAGTGCCCAGGGATGTGCAGGTTAGGGTGGGTTGGCCGTGCTAAATTGTCCGGTAGTGTCCCAGGGATGTGCGGGTTAGGGTGGGTTGGCCGTGCTAAATTGTCCCATAGTGCCCAGGGGTGTGCGGGTTAGGGTGGGTTGGCCGTGCTAAATTGTCGCATAGTGTCCAGGGATGTGCGGGTTAGGGTGGGTTGGCCGTGCTAAATTGTCCCATAGTGTCCAGGGATGTGCGGGTTAGGGTGGGTTGGCCGTGCTAAATTGTCCCATAGTGTCCAGGGATGTGCGGGTTAGGGTGGGTTGGCCGTGCTAAATTGTCCCGTAGTGCCCAGGGATGTGCAGGTTAGGGTGGGTTGGCCGTGCTAAATTGTCACATAGTGTCCAGGGATGTGCGGGTTAGGGTGGGTTGGCCGTGCTAAATTGTCCCATAGTGTCCCAGGGATGTGCGGGTTAGGGTGGGTTGGCCGTGCTAAATTGTCCCATAGTGCCCAGGGATGTGCGGGTTAGGGTGGGTTGGCCGTGCTAAATTGTCCCATAGTGCCCAGGGATGTGCGGGTTAGGGTGGATTGGCCGTGCTAAATTGTCCCATAGTGCCCAGGGATGTGCGGGTTAGGGTGGGTTGGCCGTGCTAAATTGTCCCATAGTGCCCAGGGATGTGCGGGTTAGGGTGGATTGGCCGTGCTAAATTGTCCCATAGTGCCCAGGGATGTGCGGGTTAGGGTGGATTGGCCGTGCTAAATTGTCCCATAGTGTCCAGGGATGTGCGGGTTAGGGTGGGTTGGCCGTGCTAAATTGTCCCATAGTGCCCAGGGATGTGCAGGTTAGGGTGGGTTGGCCGTGCTAAATTGTCCATCAGTTTTTTAATGATACTCCTCCCCTCATTCGTCTACACTCCAGTCAATACAATCCTAGCTGACACGACCACTTTCCGTCCGTCAATCCTGCTGTCCCTGGAATCAACTTATTACTGAAAACCATCTCACCTTATTTTAGGGTCCACCTCAGGAAGCTGAAGACTAAGCTCAGAGATTCTCTGTCTAGGACCCTCGCCTCCCCCATCCAGACACAATCCACGGATATAGTCTCCGCTCCTGCGCTTGAGGGGACACTGGGATTGTGCTGAGAGAGCAGACGAGCTGGGAGGGGGCCTCCCCAGAGCAGCGAGGGCAACCACTCGATCAGAAATCCCTTCCCGTGGTCCAACCAGGAGAAATTTTGGCCCAGATCAGGAACCAGGCTTCCGAAGGTGGAAAGAGAATCCAGACTCCACTTACCCAGGCAGCGTTTTCCACAACGCAGGATGGAAAACGCTTCCTGTCAATATCACCCTTGTTGTGTTTGTAACATTAGTAGCGAGCAGGACAGATTAGATCGGGAGAAGCTGTTCCCAATTGCAAAAGGAACACGAACCGGAGGTTCAGTGCGACGTCAGGGATTGGAGGGTTTGAGCTACAGACAGAGGTTTACAAAATCATGAGGGGGCAAGGTCTTTTACCCCCAGCGTAGGGGGAGTCCAAAACTAGAGGCGTACAGGCTTAAGGTGAGAGGGGAGAGATTTAAAAGGGAGCTGAGGGGTAACTTTTTCACACAGAGGGTGGTGCGTGTGTGGAATGAGCTGCCAGAGGAAGTGGTGGGGGCTGGTACAGTTACAGCATTTAAAAGGCATCTGGATGGGGACATGGATAGGAAGGGGTTAGAGGGACAGGGGCCAAATGGTGGCAAATGGGACTAGATTCATTTAGGATATCTGGGTCAGCATGGACTGGTTGGACCGAAGGGTCTGTTTCTGTGCTCCGTGATTCTAAATAACCACCCAGTCCCCAAAGCCATAATTAAAGAGAGAAATGGCGTGGAGTGGAATGGGGAGAAAGGCAGGAGATCGGGGCTATCAGTTCAGGCATAATGGGCTGAATGGCTTGTTTCTGGAACGTAACACAAGTGTGGTTCCGTAAACCAGAGGGGAGCGGGAGAAAGCAGTAGGAACAGTCTTGCACCCAGGGGGTTGACGTGATCTGGAACGTTCCGAGCGAGAGGGAGTTGGGAAACGGATGCAGCAATGTTCTAAAATGGTGTGGGCTGAAGGGCCTGTTCTGTGCTGTAGGGCCTGTTCTGTGCTGTACTGTTCCATGTTCTAGATAAGCACGGACAGGGGATGAGGAAAAAGAAACGGGAAGATGGGTGCGAGGAGGTGAGGAGGAATGGTGAATGGGTTTGGAGTGAACACAAGCACGATGGGTCGAATGGTTTCCTCCTGCAGTGTATTATTTCCTGAAAGTTTGGAAATTGAGGGAAATGGAGCTGCGGCCAACGCCTCTCTGTAAATATTGAATGCCATTGCTGGGACATAAGATGACAGACAGTAGGTGAGAGACACAGGGAGGGGCACCAGGGCTGGAGGAGGTGCCAGAGGTACTGGTGGGGTCGAGGTGGGGGTCTTTGAGGAAGCCAGAGAGAGGAAGTGGTATTGGGGTTTGCAGGAGGGACAAGGGTCTGAGTTGGCTGACGTTGAGGTCGAAATAGTGACACCCCAGACACCTAGTTAGACGCTCGCCCCTCGGTTACTGTGACCATCAGATTATAGAATCTATCGTCGTACAAGGATCACTGTTGGAGCGCAGTTCGGAGGCTTGCCTGGAACTGTAGTAGTGCCTGGAAAGCAACATTTTCTCCCCCCCCCCCCCTTACCTTCCCGACTCTTTCTCACCCACCCCCCCAACCCCAGGAGGCATCCTTTGGAAACTATCTACACCACCGTGGGGTGTGGGAATGGGAATGAAAGATCAAGCAGATGAAATGGGCCTATGTCCAAAGCCCTTCTCTATCTGCAAAGGGGCAAGAGGGAGCGTGAGGGCCTGATCCTTTCCCCCACCCGCCTCCATAGATGGAGGGTTTTGTGCGGGGCTGGGGGAGCAGAGGGGGAGAAACCTGGTTGGCCGTCGCCCTTTTCAGGTTGTGCTACTGTGTATATAAAGAAGGCAGTGCAATATTAAAAGGGTGTCGGACGGTGCGAGACTGAACTGCCCAACCCCTAGCGAGGGGATTGTTTAGGTGACCAGCCCCCATTTCCCCCCAGCCCACTGCTCCCCTCAGGATGATCATTCCCACTGGGCCCGACAAGTAGGTTGGCAGGCCTGGCCTGAGACGAACGGTTATTGACCCTTCGGTTTTAAGGGCACAATTTAAAATAAAAAGTACCTGCCCGTGAGGACCGTGAGAAAAATTTGCCTTTGAGATCTCTGAACTGGTGAAGTGATCGGAGCCTCTTCCTTTGGGCCCAGACAGAGATTTCTGAATGGGGAAAGAGGTAAGAGCATCATTTTAGGCCCAGGCCACGATCTCTAAGCTGGGGCCTGTTGTAAGAGCCTCATCCTGCGGGCCAAGTTGGTGATCTCTGACCTGGGTGGGTGGTTCGGAGCTTCTTCCTGCAGGCCCAGGCCACAATCCCAGAACGGGGACGGGATAAGAGCTGTTCCTCTAGGCACAGACCGTGATCTCTAAACAGGAGGAAGGGGTAGGTGCCTTTTCCTGTAGGATCTCTGAGCTGGGTCGGGTGGGGAGAAAGAGAGAGAGCGCGCGCGCAAAAGAGGGGTAGGAGCCTCTTCCTGTAGGCCCAGACCCCAAATCTCTGAACTGGTAGCGATAGGAGCCTCTTCCTGTGGGCCAAGTGCTCTACCTCTGGACCAGAGACACAAGCCACTTCATGACGGCCCAGGACCACAGCTCACATCAGGATAAATCGGCTGTAGGCCAATTCTAGATCTCCCTGAACGGGGCTCCGGATCCCTCCTTCATTCCAGGTCTAATCGACACAACCAAACCGCCTGAACGAAGACTCCATTTCCCCTGGAGGCCAAGACCCTATCAATGTTGCCTCTGCTGTTCAGATTGCCACACAGTAGTGCAATGTTGCTTATAGGGTTCTGGACAGCAGGAGAATCCAGTGTCAGACCAACAGCAGACGATGGCGGCAACTCCTTTTATGAAAAAGGCCAGAGTAATTTTCTCGTGTTTATTTCTCCCCCATTAACTGTTGTTAGGGCATCAGGACGAAAAGCATTCGTAGACCTGCCATCGTCATTCGTAGACCTGCCAGTTGGAAACCTATTCGCAGAATGAGGCTCAACATTTCTGTGACAGCTGTTGAGAAGAGGAATCCAGTTAGTCCCACACTGCCCTGCTCTTTTATTTCATTACAGGGTTAGACACGGAGTGAAGCTCCCTTTATACTGTCCCCCATCAAACACTCCCAGGACAGGGACAGAAGGGTTAGGTACAGAGTAGCACAAAAACCAAACATGCAAAAAATAAATTTCTCATCTTTTGTCCCTCTCGACCCCAGTCTTTTTTTTTTGCCCGGTTTCCTTCCCGTTCCCTCGATGTTTTCCCTTATTAAATTGAATGAAAAACCCTTCAGTGATGGAAAGAGAGTTCGATGTTGACACTGGGTACAAAGTAGGAGCAGACACACTGTCAGGGTAATGGAAAGGAAGCTCTACACTGTACCTAACCCCGTGCTGTTCCTGCCCTGGGAGCACTCTATGCTAACAGTGGAAACGATTCCATGAATATTACCAGAAACACTGTGAATGTTTAAATTAAAAAAAAGTTTATTGTACAAAGGAAAATTAAATAAAAAAACATTTAAGCAAACCCACCATCGGGGGCACTTCAGGTCAGTACATGTCCTGTTCTCATCTCAGCTTACAGTCTCCCGACAACACCCCCCTCTATACATTCCCCTCCCTGTGGGGTCCACACACTTGCTCCATATAACAACGCCCCCCCCACCCCTTCCCTCCACCAGCCCTGGTCCAACAGGTCAGTAGCTCTCTCTATCTCTCTCTCCCCCAATCCACAGGGATAGAGACAGAGGGGAGGGGGCGGTGGGGGTGTATCAGGCCACCCTGGCTTCTTAGCGCATGCTGCTGCTGCTGCTGGGTTGGGAACTGCTCAGTCCTGGGTGCTCCGGGCTATGACGGTTCTACAAACAGAAAGAAGAAGGTGACAAACAACAAAATCAGGAACTGGGTCTTTCTATTGAGACCTCGGCTGCAGAATTCCCAACATCCCTCCCTTCCTGACCCGAGAGCTGGGCCCTACTATTCACAGTCACTGAGCACTGCCAGCTGGGCAGGAAAGGAACAGCAAGAATCCTATCTCACATCACCAATCCAGGCCAGTCACTCCCTACCCTTTTAAGGTAGTAAGGGTCGTAGAGTGGGAGAGAGTTTCACTCAGTCCAGGCCCGGGAGAGGAGGTTCCGGTTGGACAAGAAATGGGAAAGAGTTCAGTCCCGGAGTTAAGGCCCAACCCCAAGCCAGCATCCCTCCGTCATATGCCCCAACCCCCATCAAAAGGTATCCAATCAGGAAATGGAAGGTACCACTCAGGTACTTCCCCCCCACCACCTGGCTGACCAGTCCGACGCACAACACCCCTCCTCCCCCAGGTCACTGGCTGACCAGCCTGACATCCCCCACCGCAACTCCCTCCCCGACCCCGGTCACTGGCTGACCAGCACCACGTCCCCCCAACCCCACCAACTCCCTCCCCAACCCCAGTCACTGGCTGACCAGCCCCATGTTTCCTGCTGCCCAGGTCTCACTGGCTGATCCTTAACCTCTCACCTTTTTCTTTTTCTTCTCTTTCTTTTTCTTCTTCCGATCAGGATCATCATCCTTTTTCTTCTTCTTCTTCTTGTGATCAGAATCGGAGGGCGTCTCTGAGAGTGTGATGGAGAGTAAGATCAAAATCAAAGAAAGAACCCCACAGCGGGCACAGGGCAGACTCCTTCCATGTCCCACAACCCATTCCCCTGCACCCCCCCCCCCACAGCGGGCATGGGGCAGGCTCCTCCCTGTGTCCCACAACCCATTCCCCTGCCCCCCCACAGCGGGCACGGGGCAGACTCCTCCCGATGTCCCACAACCCATTCCCCTGCCCCCCCACAGCGGGCATGGGGCAGACTCCTCCCGTGTCCCACAACCCATTCCCCTGCCCCCCCCGCCCACAGCGGGCATGGGGCAGGCTCCTCCCATGTCCCACAACCCATTCCCCTGCACCCCCCCCCCCCACAGCGGGCATGGGGCAGGCTCCTCCCTGTGTCCCACAACCCATTCCCCTGCCCCCCCACAGCGGGCACGGGGCAGACTCCTCCCGATGTCCCACAACCCATTCCCCCGCCCCCCCACAGCGGGCATGGGGCAGACTCCTCCCGTGTCCCACAACCCATTCCCCTGCCCCCCCCCGCCCACAGCGGGCATGGGGCAGGCTCCTCCCATGTCCCACAACCCATTCCCCTGCCCCCCCACAGGGGGCAGGCTCCTCCCGTGTCCCACAACCCATTCCCCTGCCCCCCCCACAGGGGGCAGGCTCCTCCCGTGTCCCACAACCCATTCCCCTGCCCACCCCCCACAGCGGGCACGGGGCAGACTCCTCCCGATGTCCCACAACCCATTCCCCTGCCCCCCCACAGCGGGCACGGGGCAGGCTCCTCCCGTGTCCCACAACCCATTCCCCTGCAACCCCCCCCGACACAGCGGGCACGGGGCAGGCTCCTCCCGTGTCCCACAACCCATTCCCCTGCAACCCCCCCCGACACAGCGGGCACGGGGCAGGCTCCTCCCGTGTCCCACAACCCATTCCCCTGCAACCCCCCCCGACACAGCGGGCACGGGGCAGGCTCCTCCCGTGTCCCACAACCCATTCCCCTGCAACCCCCCCCGCCACAGCGGGCACGGGGCAGGCTCCTCCCGTGTCCCACAACCCATTCCCCTGCAACCCCCCCCGACACAGCGGGCACGGGGCAGGCTCCTCCCGTGTCCCACAACCCATTCCCCACACACCTATGGACACAGGGCAGGAGAGAAGCTTCCCATGGGGGGTACTGTGTTTCCATCCAGGAAGATGACATGACTGGGGCCTCTATGACAGACACCGGAATAATTCAGAGTTGATAGGGTGGGGACGTTTGATAGGCTAAGCGAAGTTGGCATATCCAAGGAAACTAGCCAGAGGAAGGCAGAAGGCATGTGGATATCAACCATGATTTTCCAGTCTTTGTAAAATGAGGGGTGGTGCCTGACTGCAGGATTGTAAATGTTCAAAGAAGGATGTGCAATGATAAACACAACTACAGGACTGTCCACTCAACCTCAGGTGGGAGCTTTCCACATTCAGATCAAAATTAATCACACAGATAAATGTCGATTAACCGAGTGGAGTTCCTTAAGGCATGCTGTGTTTAATTCACTTGCAGTGAGATAATGAAAGAATCAACAAATGCTTGTGGTGTCCTGTACAATACCATAATGATGTACCACCGACAAGGGTCTGCACCTTTAGCCCCAGCACCAGGGACCCAGGTTCGATTCCAGCCTCGGGCGAGTGTGGAGCTTTGCACATTCTCCCAGTGTCTCCGTGGCTTTTGGAGTCTCCTCCCACAGTTCAAAGATGAGCGGGTTAAGTGGTTTGGCCATGGGAAATGCGGGGTCATAGGGTAGGAAAGTGGATCTGGGTGCGATGCTTTGTAGAGTGGCTGCTTCCACACCAAAGGGTTTGAGTTATAAAGATAGCTCGTGTTGAAATTCCCCTCTTCAGAAAAAAGACACTTGCCAGACACTTGCCATTCACTCTATCTATACCCCTCATGATTTCATAAGGTCAGCTCTCAACCTCCTGTGGGAAGAACCTTCTTCAGAAATCTGAAGATTTCTGAACAAGTGTCTAGGCCCGAGACGTCAGCTTTCCTGCCCCTCTGATGCTGCTTGTCCTGCTGTGTCCATCCAGCCCCACACCTTGTTATCTCACATTCTCCAGCATCTGCAGCTCCTGTTACCCCTCTGCCCCTCTGATGCTGCTTGTCCTGCTGTGTCCATCCAGCCCCACACCTTGTTATCTCACATTCTCCAGCATCTGCAGTTCCTGTTACCCCTCTGCTCCTCTGACGCTGCTTGGCCTGATGTGTTCATCCAGCTCCACACCTTGTTATCTCACATTCTCCAGCATCTGCAGCTCCTGTTACCCCTCTGCTCCTCTGATGCTGCTGGGCCTGCTGTGTTCATCCAGCCCCACACCTTGTTATCTCACATTCTCCAGCATCTGCAGCTCCTGTTACCCCTCTGCCCCTCTGATGCTGCTTGTCCTGCTGTGTTCATCCAGCCTCACACCTTGTTATCTCACATTCTCCAGCATCTGCAGCTCCTGTTACCCCTCTGCCCCTCTGATGCTGCTTGTCCTGCTGTGTTCATCCAGCCCCACACCGTGTTATCGCAGATTCTCCAGCATCTGCAGCTCCTGTTACCCCTCTGCCCCTCTGATGCTGCTTGTCCTGCTGTGTTCATCCAGCCCCACACCATGTTATCTCACATTCTCCAGCATCTGCAGCTCCTGTTACCCCTCTGCTCCTCTGATGCTGCTTGTCCTGCTGTGTTCATCCAGCCCCACACCTTGTTATCTCACATTCTCCAGCATCTGCAGCTCCTGTTACCCCTCTGCCCCTCTGATGCTGCTTGTCCTGCTGTGTTCATCCAGCCCCACACCTTGTTATCTCACATTCTCCAGCATCTGCAGTTCCTGTTACCCCTCTGCTCCTCTGATGCTGCTGGGCCTGCTGTGTTCATCCAGCCCCACACCTTGTAATCTCACATTCTCCAGCATCCGCAGCTCCTGTTACCCCTCTGCCCCTCTGATGCTGCTTGTCCTGCTGTGTTCATCCAGCCCCTACCTTGTAATCTCACATTCTCCAGCATCTGCAGCTCCTGTTACCCCTCTGCTCCTCTGATGCTGCTTGTCCTGCTGTGTTCATCCAGCCCCACACCATGTTATCTCACATTCTCCAGCATCTGCAGTTCCTGTTACCCCTCTGCTCCTCTGATGCTGCTTGGCCTGATGTGTTCATCCAGCCCCACACCATGTTATCTCACATTCTCCAGCATCTGCAGCTCCTGTTACCCCTCTGTGCCTCTGATGCTGCTTGGCCTGCTGTGTCCATCCAGATTCACACCTTGTTATCTCAACTTTTAGGCCATGTTTGTCCTGCATTTGCACACATCAAAAGAGTTATAGCCCAGGGGAGGGAAGTAGATGGGAACCCAGGAAATTAGGACGGTTTGGTAACCAGGAGAGAACCAGAAGGGGCAAGGGGGCACTGGAAGCAGGGGAAATGGGAGAAAGTGAGGGGAAAACCACGTGCAGGCATGTTCCTGAGTTAGCACACATCTTGCAGGTTCCTGCAAATGCCACCGTATTATAGTCGGACACCCATAACATTGCTTAAAGAACGAGCGGTTCAGAGAAGGTTTCGCTCAACTGATTCTTAAAGAGGCAAAGTTCAACCTGGATCCATCGCAGTTCAGAAGGATGAGAGGTAATATTGAAACAGTAAAAGGATCCTGACAGAATGGATGCTCGCAGGATGTGTCTCCTTGTGGAAGATGTTAAAACTAGGGGACAGTTTAAAAATAACAGATTGCTTATTTTCATTCATCTCAGCCTCCTCCAGTTGGCCCAGAATCACCAATGTCAGTCTACAGTCAACTCGATTCACTCCACATGATATAAAGAAATGATTGGAACCACTGGGTACTACGAAGGTTACAGGGTCCCTACAATACTCCAGCAATAATACTGAATATCTGTGCCCCAGAATTTGCCGCTCCCTTAGCCAAGCTATTCCAGTAGTTACAACACTGGTAACTACCCCATAACGTGGAAATTTGCTCAGGTACGTCCTGTACACAAAAAGCAGGACACACCCAACCCGGCCAATTCCCGCTCCATCGGTCTCCACTCGACCATCAGTAAAGTGATGGAAGGTGTCAGTAACAGGGCTATCACACAGCATCTGCTCAGCAATAGCCTGCTCAGTGACACCCAGTTTGGGTTCCACCAGGGCCACCCAGCTCCTGATCTCATTACAGCCTCGGTTCAAGCATGGACAAAAGAGCTGAACTCCAGAGGTGAGACGAGAGTGACAGCCCTTAACAATAGGCTGCATATGACTAAGTGGGGCATCACAGGGGCCTAGCAAAACTGGAATCAATGGGAATCGGGGGGCAAACACTCTATACCTGACACAGAGGAAGATGGTCGTGGTTGTTGGAGGTCAATCATCTCAGCTCCAGGACATCTCTGCAGGAGTTCCTCAGAGTAGTGTCCTAGGCCCAACCATCTCCAGTTGCTTCATCAATGACCTCCATCATAAGGTCAGAAGTGGGAATGTTCGCCGATGATTACACAATGTTCAGCCCCATTCGTGATTCCTCAGATGCTGAAGCACTCACAATGGGTTGGCACAGAGACAGTGGGATGAATAACCTCCTCCTGTCATTCTATGATTTAATGCCAATTACTGTACCCACCCAGTGGGCAGGGACAGCTCCTCCTGTATCCCATAATCCACTCCCCACCTGACCCCAATGGCATGACTCTTCCTGTATCCCTCCAGCCATTTCCCACCTGCCTACCTGGTGGAACAGGGTCCTGAGTCCGACTGTGCTTCTGTTTGTGTTTGCTTTTCTTCTTCGGAGGCTGGATATGCATCAGTCGATATTGTTCAGGTAGCTGTAGGGTGCAGGAGAGGCGGTCAGAGAGGAAAGAGACAGAAATAGAAATTCCAAGGTGGGGGGGGGGGAATAAATTATTTTTAAAAAATAATAATAAATCGGCAGGTCTGGCAGCATCTGCGGTGAGGAAGCAGAGTTGACATTTTGACTCCAGTGACCCTTCTTCAGAACTGTGCTTTCTATCCACAGATGCTGCCAGACCTGCTGAGCATCTCCAACAATTTCTGTTTTTGTGTCACACTTCTGGCATCTGTGGTTCTTTGTTTAGTAGGAAGGAAGGAGATCCCGTTTAGAGACAAAGAAAAAGATACAGTAGATGCCGGAATCTCAGGTAGACAAACAGGAGGCTGGAAAAACGCAGCAGGCCAGAATGCATCTGGACCAAAGGTGCAATCAACGTTTCGGGTATGACCCTTTTTCAGGTCTGGATGAGGGGGTGCTGCAGATTAAGGGGATGGGAGGGGTGGAGGCGGAATGGTGGGGATAGGTGAACACTGGTGGTACGTATGACCTGGTTGGTCGATGGGAAGGGTGAATCCGGTCAGAAGGTGGAAAAGGAAGGGAGGTGGTGGGGCTGGAAGGGAAACTGGGGGATGGCTGGCAAGGGTATTTCAAATTGGAGAACTCAGTGTTGAGCCCTTCGGGCTGTGGGTGGCCCAGGCGCAAGATAAGGTGTTGTTCTTCAAATTTACATAACGAGTTGCTGTGAGGAGGCCGAGGATGGACCCGTCAGGGGTTGGCGGGAGGTGGAGTTGAAATGGATGGTAACTAGGAGGCCTATGGGCCAGGCAAAGATGCTCAGTGAAACGGTCACCTAGTCTATGTTTGCTCTCACTGATGTTTGAGAAGACCAGAAGCAATAGGCAAGGTTGGAGGAAATGCAGGTGAAGCTCTGTCTCACATGGAAAGGCTGTTTCTGGCTCTGAATGGCGGTGAGGGAGGTTGTGTCGGGGCAGGTACAGCATATTTTACAGTTACAGGGAGAGGCGGTTTGGTGGGGAGTGTGGCGCAAACTTAGGAGTCATGAAGGGAATGGTCCTTGCGGAAGGCAGAGAGGGATGAGGAGTGAAAGATGTTCTGGGAGGTGGGGTTAATTGGAATTGGCAGAAGTGTTTAAGCATGATACATTGGATGTGGAGACTGGTGGGGTGGGAAGCAGGACAAAGGGACCCTATGTTTATTACGTCTGGGGGATGTGGAGGATGGTTAAGAGCTGTGGAGTGGGAAATGGAAGAGGCGAGGTGGAGGGCTGCCTGGAAGACTGGGGGGGGGGGGGTGGGCAGCGTTGTTTGGAAGAGCAGCACCAGTTTGGGGGAAAGGGGGTGGAAATCGCTAAGTACAATGAGAACATGGGCACAGAACAAGGGGCTGATAATGAGCAGAGAGGGGGAGGGAAAAAGCATGTATGTGAAAGAGATGAATGAACAAACAGAGAGAAAGAGCAAGAGACAGAGACAAAGACCAAAAACAAACAAGAGTGACACCCTGAGAGTAACCACGAAGCCAAAGGAAGATGGACACACACATACACCCCTCATCAAACCTGCCTCCAAGGGAGTAATATTAAACAGAGAGGGAGCGCGTGAGAGAGCCAGCACGGGCGCAAGAGAGAGCGAGCGAGAGAGAGAGCCAGCGAGAGAGAGCACGCGAGAGAGAGCACGCGAGAGAGAGCACGCGAGAGAGAGCACGCGAGAGAGAGCGAGCGAGAGAGGACGCGCGCGAGAGCGAGCCAGCGAGAGGACGCGCGCGAGAGCGAGCGAGCGAGAGGACGCGCGCGAGAGCGAGCGAGAGGACGCGGGCGAGAGAGAGCGAGCGAGAGGACGCGCGCGAGAGAGAGCGAGCGAGAGGACGCGCGCGAGAGAGAGCGAGCGAGAGGACGCGCGCGAGAGAGAGCGAGCGAGAGGACGCGCGCGAATGAGAGCGAGCGAGAGGACGCGCGCGAGAGCGAGCGAGAGGACGCGCGCGAGAGAGAGCGAGCGAGAGGACGCGCGCGAGAGAGAGCGAGCGAACGCGCGCGAGAGAGAGCGCGCGAGCGCGAGAGGACGCGCGCGAGCGCGAGAGGACGCGCGCGAGAGAGAGCGAGCGAGAGGACGCGCGCGAGAGCGAGCGAGAGGACGCGCGCGAGAGAGAGCGAGCGAACGCGCGCGAGAGAGAGCGCGCGAGCGCGAGAGGACGCGCGCGAGAGAGAGCGCGCGAGCGCGAGAGGACGCGCGCGAGAGAGAGCGCGCGAGAGCGAGAGGACGCGCGCGAGAGAGAGCGCGCGAGAGCGAGAGGACGCGCGCGAGAGAGAGCGCGCGAGAGCGAGAGGACGCGCGCGAGAGAGAGCGCGCGAGAGCGAGAGGACGCGCGCGAGAGAGAGCGCGCGAGAGGACGCGCGCGAGAGAGAGCGCGCGAGAGCGAGAGGACGCGCGCGAGAGAGAGCGCGCGAGAGAGAGCGCGCGAGAGCGAGAGGACGCGCGCGAGAGAGAGCGCGCGAGAGCGAGAGGACGCGCGCGAGAGAGAGCGCGCGAGAGCGAGAGGACGCGCGCGAGAGAGAGCGCGCGAGAGCGAGAGGACGCGCGCGAGAGAGAGCGCGCGAGAGCGAGAGGACGCGCGCGAGAGAGAGCGAGCGAGAGCGAGAGGACGCGCGCGAGAGAGAGCGAGCGAGAGAGAGCGAGCGAGAGGACGCGCGCGAGAGAGGGAGCGGACGCGCGCGAGAGAGCGAGCGAGAGCGAGAGGACGCGCGCGAGAGCGAGAGGACGCGCGCGAGAGAGCGAGTGAGAGCGAGAGGACGCGCGCGAGAGAGCGAGCGAGAGCGAGAGGACGCGCGCGAGAGAGAGCGAGCGAGAGGACGCGCGCGAGAGAGAGCGAGCGAACGCGCGCGAGAGAGAGCGCGCGAGCGCGAGAGGACGCGCGCGAGAGAGAGCGCGCGAGCGCGAGAGGACGCGCGCGAGAGAGAGCGCGCGAGCGCGAGAGGACGCGCGCGAGAGAGAGCGCGCGAGAGCGAGAGGACGCGCGCGAGAGAGAGCGCGCGAGAGCGAGAGGACGCGCGCGAGAGCGAGAGGACGCGCGCGAGAGAGAGCGCGCGAGAGCGAGAGGACGCGCGCGAGAGAGAGCGCGCGAGAGCGAGAGGACGCGCGCGAGAGAGAGCGCGCGAGAGCGAGAGGACGCGCGCGAGAGAGAGCGCGCGAGAGGACGCGCGCGAGAGAGAGCGCGCGAGAGCGAGAGGACGCGCGCGAGAGAGAGCGCGCGAGAGCGAGAGGACGCGCGCGAGAGAGAGCGCGCGAGAGCGAGAGGACGCGCGCGAGAGAGAGCACGCGAGAGCGAGAGGACGCGCGCGAGAGAGAGCGAGCGAGAGCGAGAGGACGCGCGCGAGAGAGCGAGCGGACGCGCGCGAGAGAGCGAGCGAGAGCGAGAGGACGCGCGCGAGAGCGAGAGGACGCGCGCGAGAGAGCGAGTGAGAGCGAGAGGACGCGCGCGAGAGAGCGAGCGAGAGCGAGAGGACGCGCGCGAGAGAGCGAGCGAGAGGACGCGCGCGAGAGAGCGAGCGAGAGGACGCGCGTGAGAGAGTGCGCGCGAGAGCGAGAGGACGCGCGCGAGAGAGAGCGAGCGAGAGCGAGAGCGAGAGGACGCGCGCGAGAGCGAGAGGACGCGCGCGAGAGAGCGAGAGGACGCGCGCGAGAGAGCGAGCGAGAGCGAGAGGACGCGCGCGAGAGAGAGAGGACGCGCGCGAGAGAGAGAGGACGCGCGCGAGAGAGAGAGGACGCGCGCGAGAGAGAGAGGACGCGCGCGAGAGAGAGAGCGAGAGGACGCGCGCGAGAGAGAGAGCGAGAGGACGCGCGCGAGAGAGAGAGCGAGCGTGAACGAGAGCGAGAGCGAGAGGACGCGCGCGAGAGAGCGAGCGAGAACGAGAGCGAGCGAGAGAGAGACAGAGCGAGAGCACGCGCGCGAGAGAGCGAGAGCACGCGCGCGAGAGAGCGAGAGCACGCGCGCGAGAGAGCGAGAGCGAGAGCGAGAGCGAGAGCACGCGCGCGAGAGAGCGAGAGCGAAAGCCCGCGCGCGAGAGAGCGAGAGCGAGAGCACGCGCGCGAGAGAGCGAGAGAGACAGCGAGAGCACGCGCGCGAGAGCGAGAGCACGCGCGCGAGAGCGAGAGCAAGCGCGCGAGAGCGCGCGCGAGAGAGAGAGAGCGAGAGAGAGAGCGAGAGAGCGAGAGCACGCGCGCGAGAGAGCGAGAGCACGCGCGCGAGAGAGCGAGAGCACGCGCGCGAGAGAGCGAGAGCACGCGCGCGAGAGAGCGAGTGCACGCGCGCGAGAGAGCGAGTGCACGCGCGCGAGAGAGCGAGTGCGAGAGCACGCGCGCGAGAGAGCGAGAGCGAGTGCACGCGCGCGAGAGCGAGCGAGAGCACGCGCGCGAGAGAGCGAGCGAGAGCGCGAGCGGACGCGCGCGAGAGAGCGAGAGCACGCGCGCGAGAGAGCGAGTGCACGCGCGCGAGAGAGCGAGTGCGAGAGCACGCGCGCGAGAGAGCGAGAGCGAGTGCACGCGCGCGAGAGCGAGCGAGAGCACGCGCGCGAGAGAGCGAGCGAGAGCGCGAGCGGACGCGCGCGAGAGAGCGAGAGCACGCGCGCGAGAGAGCGAGAGAACGCGCGCGAGAGAGCGAGAGCGAGAGAAAGCGCGCGAGAGAGCGAGAGCGAGAGACGCACGCGAGAGAGCGAGAGCGAGAGCACGCGCGCGAGAGAGAGAGCGAGAGAACGCGCGCGAGAGCGCGAGAGAGAGAGCGAGAGAACGCGCGCGAGAGCGAGAGCGAGAGAACGCGCGCGAGAGCGCGAGAGAGAGAGCGAGAGCGAGAGCGAGAGCGCGAGAGAGAGAGCGCGAGAGAGAGAGCGAGAGCACGCGCGCGAGAGAGAGAGCGAGAGCGAGCGCGAGAGAGAGAGCGAGAGCGAGCGCGAGAGAGAGAGCGAGAGCGAGCGCGAGAGAGAGCGCGAGAGAGAGAGTGCGAGAGAGTGCACGCGCGCGAGAGAGCGAGCGAGAGCGCGAGCGGACGCGCGCGAGAGAGCGAGAGCACGCGCGCGAGAGAGCGAGAGAACGCGCGCGAGAGAGCGAGAGAACGCGCGCGAGAGAGCGAGAGAACGCGCGCGAGAGAGCGAGAGCGAGAGAACGCGCGCGAGAGAGCGAGAGCGAGAGAACGCGCGCGAGAGAGCGTGAGCGAGAGACGCGCGCGAGAGAGCGAGAGCGTGAGCGAGAGCACGCGCGCGAGAGAGAGAGCGAGAGAACGCGCACGAGAGCGCGAGAGAGAGAGCGAGAGAACGCGCGCGAGAGCGCGAGAGAGAGAGCGAGAGCGAGAGCGCGAGAGAGAGCGAGAGCGAGAGCGCGAGAGAGAGAGCGAGAGCGAGAGCGCGAGAGAGAGAGAGCGAGAGCGCGAGAGAGAGCGCGAGAGCACGCGCGCGAGAGAGAGAGCGAGAGCACGCGCGCGAGAGAGAGCGAGAGCACGCGCGCGAGAGCGCGAGAGAGAGAGCGCGAGAGAGAGAGCGCGAGATGGAGAGCGCGAGATGGAGAGCGCGAGATGGAGAGCGCGAGATGGAGAGAGCGAGATGGAGAGAGCGAGATGGAGAGAGCGAGATGGAGAGAGCGAGAGAGAGAGCGAGAGAGAGAGCGAGAGAGAGAGCGAGATGGAGAGCGCGAGAGAGAGAGCAAGATGGAGAGCGCGAGAGCGAGAGAGAGAGCGCGAGATGGAGAGCGCGAGAGAGAGAGCGAGATGGAGAGCGCGAGAGCGAGAGAGAGAGCGAGATGGAGAGCGCGAGAGAGAGAGCGAGATGGAGAGCGCGAGAGAGAGAGCAAGATGGAGAGCGCGAGAGCGAGAGAGAGAGCGCGAGATGGAGAGCGCGAGATGGACAGCGCGAGAGCGAGAGAGAGAGCGAGATGGAGAGCGCGAGAGCGAGAGAGAGAGCGAGATGGAGAGCGCGAGAGAGAGAGAGCGAGAGCACGCGCGCGAGAGCGAGAGCACGCGCGCGAGAGCGAGAGAGCGAGAGCAAGCGCGCGAGAGCGAGAGCGAGAGAGAGAGCGAGAGCACGCGCGCGAGAGCGAGAGAGAGCGAGAGCACGCGCGCGAGAGCGAGAGAGAGAGCGAGAGCACGCGCGCGAGAGCGAGAGAGAGAGCGAGAGCACGCGCGCGAGAGCGAGAGAGAGAGCGAGAGCACACGCGCGAGAGCGAGAGAGAGAGCGAGAGCACGCGCGCGAGAGCGAGAGCACGCGCGCGAGAGCGAGAGCACGCGCGCGAGAGCGAGAGAGAGAGACAGAGCACGCGCGCGAGAGCGAGAGAGAGAGCGAGAGCACGCGCGCGAGAGCGAGAGAGAGAGCGAGAGCACGCGCGCGAGAGCGAGAGAGAGAGCAAGAGAGAGAGCGAGAGCATGCGCGCGAGAGCGAGAGAGAGAGCGAGAGCACGCGCATGAGAGAGCGCGAGAGCACGCGCGCGAGAGCGAGAGAGAGAGCGCGAGAGCACGCGCGCGAGAGCGAGAGAGAGAGCGCGAGAGCACGCGCGCGAGAGCGAGAGAGAGAGCGCGTGAGCACGCGCGCGAGAGCGAGAGAGAGAGCGCGAGAGCACGCGCGCGAGAGCGAGAGAGAGAGCGCGAGAGAGAGAGCGCGAGAGAGAGAGCGCGAGAGCGAGAGAGCGCGAGAGCGAGAGAGCGAGAGAGAGAGCGCGAGAGCGAGAGAGAGAGCGCGAGAGCACGCGCGCGAGAGAGAGAGCGCGAGAGCAAGAGAGAGAGCGCGAGAGCACGCGCGCGAGAGAGAGAGCGCGAGAGCGAGAGAGAGAGCGCGAGAGCACGCGCGCGAGAGAGAGAGCGCGAGAGCGAGAGAGCGAGAGCGCGAGAGAGAGCGCGAGAGCGAGAGCGAGAGCGCGAGAGCACGCGCGCGAGAGCGAGAGCGCGAGAGCACGCACGCGAGAGCGAGAGAGAGAGAGCGCGAGAGCACGCGCGCGAGAGCGAGAGCGCGAGAGCACGCGCGCGAGAGCGAGAGAGAGAGCGCGAGAGCACGCGCGCGAGAGCGAGAGAGAGCGCGAGAGCACGCGTGCGAGAGCGAGAGAGAGCGCGAGAGCACGCGCGCGAGAGCGCGAGAGAGCGAGTGCGAGAGCACGCGCGCGAGAGAGCGAGAGCGAGGGCATGCGCGCGAGAGAGCGAGAGCACGCGCGCGAGAGAGCGAGAGCGAGAGAACGCGCGCGAGAGAGCGAGGGCGAGAGCGAGAGCACGCGCGCGAGAGAGAGAGGGAGAGCACGCGCGCGAGAGAGAGAGCGAGAGCACGCGCGCGAGAGAGAGCGAGAGCACGCGCGCGAGAGAGAGCGAGCGAGAGCACGCGCGCGAGAGAGAGCGAGAGCACGCGCGCGAGAGAGAGCGAGAGCACGCGCGCGAGAGACAGAGAGCGAGAGCACGCGCGCGAGAGAGAGAGAGAGCGAGAGCACGCGCGCGAGAGAGAGAGAGAGCGAGAGCACGCGCGCGAGAGAGAGCGAGAGCACGCGCGAGAGAGAGAGCGAGAGCACGCGCGCGAGAGAGAGAGCGAGAGCACGCGCGCGAGAGCGCGAGAGAGAGAGCGAGAGCACGCGCGCGAGAGCGCGAGAGAGAGAGCGAGAGAGAGAGCGAGAGAGAGAGCGAGAGAGAGACAGCGAGATGGAGAGCGCGAGATGGAGAGCGCGAGATGGAGAGCGAGATGGAGAGCGCGAGATGGAGAGCGCGAGATGGAGAGCGCGAGATGGAGAGCGAGATGGAGAGCGCGAGAGCGAGAGAGAGAGCGAGATGGAGAGCGCCAGAGCGAGAGTGAGATGGAGAGCGCAAGAGCGAGAGAGAGAGCGAGATGGAGAGCGCGAGAGAGAGCGCGAGATGGAGAGCGCGAGAGAGAGCGCGAGAGCGAGAGAGCGAGAGAGAGAGAGCGAGATGGAGAGCGCGAGAGAGAGAGCGAGATGGAGAGCGCAAGAGCGAGAGAGAGAGCGAGATGGAGAGCGCGAGAGAGAGCGCGAGATGGAGAGCGCGAGAGAGAGAGCGAGAGAGAGAGCAAGATGGAGAGCGCGAGAGCGAGAGAGAGAGCGAGATGGAGAGCGCGAGAGAGAGAGCGAGATGGAGAGCGAGATGGAGAGCGCGAGAGAGAGCGCGAGAGAGAGCGCGAGAGAGAGCGCGAGAGAGAGCGCGAGATGGAGAGCGCGAGAGCGAGATGGAGAGCGCGAGAGCGAGAGAGAGAGCGAGATGGAGAGCGCGAGAGAGAGAGCGAGATGGAGAGCGCGAGATGGAGAGCGCGAGAGGGAGAGCGCGAGAGGGAGAGCGCGAGAGGGAGAGCGCGAGATGGAGAGCGCGTGATGGAGAGCGCGAGATGGAGAGCGCGAGAGGGAGAGCGCGAGAGGGAGAGCGCGAGACGGAGAGCGCGAGACGGAGAGCGCGAGACGGAGAGCGCGAGACGGAGAGCGCGTGATGGAGAGCGCGAGATGGAGAGCGCGAGAGCGAGAGCGAGAGCGAGAGAGCGAGTGAGAGAGCGAGATGGAGAGCGCGAGAGCGAGAGAGAGCGCGAGAGCGAGAGAGAGAGCGAGATGGAGAGCGCGAGAGCGAGATGGAGAGCGCGAGAGCGAGAGAGAGCGCGAGAGCGAGAGAGAGAGCGAGATGGAGAGCGCGAGAGCGAGATGGAGAGCGCGAGAGCGAGAGAGAGCGCGAGAGCGAGAGAGAGCGCGAGAGCGAGAGAGAGCGCGAGAGCACGCGCGCGAGAGCGAGAGAGAGAGCGAGAGCACGCGCGCGAGAGCGAGAGCGAGAGCACGCGCGCGAGAGCGAGAGAGAGAGCGAGAGCACGCGCGCGAGAGCGAGAGAGAGAGCGAGAGCACGCGCGCGAGAGCGAGAGCGAGAGCACGCGCGCGAGAGCGAGAGAGAGAGCACGCGCGCGAGAGAGAGAGCGAGAGCACGCGCGCGAGAGAGAGAGCGAGAGCACGCGCGCGAGAGAGAGAGCGAGAGCACGCGCGCGAGAGCGAGAGAGAGAGCGAGAGCACGCGCGCGAGAGCGAGAGAGAGCGAGAGCACGCGCGCGAGAGCGAGAGCGAGAGCACGCGCGCGAGAGCGAGAGAGAGAGCGAGAGCACGCGCGCGAGAGCGAGAGAGAGAGCGCGAGAGCGAGAGAGAGAGCGCGAGAGCGAGAGAGAGAGCGCGAGAGCGAGAGAGACAGCGCGAGAGCGAGCGCGAGAGCGCGAGAGAGCGCGAGATGGAGAGCGCGAGAGAGAGCGAGATGGAGAGCGCGAGAGAGAGCGAGATGGAGAGCGCGAGAGCGCGAGAGAGAGCGAGAGCACGCGCGCGAGAGCGCGAGAGAGAGCGAGAGCACGCGCGCGAGAGCGAGAGAGAGAGCGAGAGCACGCGCGCGAGAGCGAGAGAGAGCGAGAGCACGCGCGCGAGAGCGAGAGAGAGAGCGAGAGCACGCGCGCGAGAGCGAGAGAGAGAGCGAGAGCACGCGCGCGAGAGCGAGAGAGAGAGCGAGAGCACGCGCGCGAGAGCGAGAGCACGCGCGCGAGAGAGAGAGCGAGAGCACGCGCGCGAGAGAGCGAGAGCACGCGCGCGAGAGAGAGAGCGAGAGCACGCGCGCGAGAGAGAGAGCGAGAGCGCGCGCGCGAGAGAGCGAGAGAGAGAGCGCGCGCGCGAGAGAGCGAGAGAGAGAGCGAGAGCGCGCGAGAGAGCGAGAGAGAGAGCGAGAGCGCGCGAGAGAGCGAGAGAGAGAGCGAGAGCGCGCGCGCGAGAGAGCGAGAGCGAGAGCGCGCGCGCGAGAGAGCGAGAGAGAGAGCGAGAGAGAGAGCGAGAGAGAGAGCGAGAGCACGCGCGAGAGTGAGAGCGAGAGCACGCGCGAGAGAGAGAGCGAGAGCGCGCGCGCGAGAGAGCGAGAGCGAGAGCGCGCGCGCGAGAGAGCGAGAGCGAGAGCGCGCGCGCGAGAGAGCGAGAGAGAGAGCGCGCGCGCGAGAGAGCGAGAGAGAGAGCGAGAGCGCGCGAGAGAGCGAGAGAGAGAGCGAGAGCGCACGCGCGAGAGAGCGAGAGCGAGAGCGCGCGCGCGAGAGAGCGAGAGCGAGAGCGCGCGCGCGAGAGAGCGAGAGCGAGAGCGAGAGCGCGCGCGCGAGAGAGCGAGAGCGAGAGCGCGCGCGCGAGAGAGCGAGAGCGAGAGAGCGAGAGCGAGAGAGCGAGAGAGCGAGAGAGCGAGAGCGAGAGCGAGAGCACGCGCGCGAGAGAGCGAGAGCGAGAGCACGCGCGCGAGAGAGCGAGAGCGAGAGCACGCGCGCGAGAGAGCGAGAGCGAGAGCACGCGCGCGAGAGAGCGAGAGCGAGAGCGAGAGCACGCGCGAGAGAGAGAGCGAGATGGAGAGCGCGAGAGAGAGCGCGAGAGAGAGCGCGAGAGAGAGCGCGAGAGAGAGCGCGAGAGAGAGCGCGAGATGGAGAGCGCGAGAGAGAGAGCGCGAGAGAGAGAGCGCGAGAGAGAGAGCGCGAGAGAGAGCGCGAGAGAGAGCGCGAGATGGAGAGAGAGAGCGAGATGGAGAGCGCGAGAGAGAGAGCGAGATGGAGAGCGCGAGAGCGAGAGAGAGCGAGATGGAGAGCGCGAGAGAGAGAGCGCGAGATGGAGAGCGCGAGATGGAGAGCGCGAGATGGAGAGCGCGAGATGGAGAGCGCGAGATGGAGAGCGCGAGAGCGAGAGAGAGAGCGAGATGGAGAGCGCGAGAGCGAGAGAGAGAGCGAGATGGAGAGCGCGAGAGCGAGAGAGCGAGCGAGATGGAGAGCGCGAGAGCGAGAGAGCGAGCGAGATGGAGAGCGCGAGAGCGAGAGAGAGAGCGAGATGGAGAGCGCGAGAGAGAGAGCGAGATGGAGAGCGCGAGAGGGAGAGCGCGAGAGGGAGAGCGCGAGAGGGAGAGCGCGAGATGGAGAGCGCGAGATGGAGAGCGCGTGATGGAGAGCGCGTGATGGAGAGCGCGAGACGGAGAGCGCGAGACGGAGAGCGCGAGAGGGAGAGCGCGAGAGGGAGAGCGCGAGACGGAGAGCGCGAGACGGAGAGCGCGAGACGGAGAGCGCGTGATGGAGAGAGCGAGATGGAGAGCGCGAGAGCGAGAGAGAGCGCGAGAGCGAGAGAGAGAGCGAGAGCGAGAGAGAGAGCGAGATGGAGAGCGCGAGAGCGAGAGAGAGCGCGAGAGCGAGAGAGAGCGCGAGAGCACGCGAGCGAGAGCGAGAGCACGCGCGCGAGAGCGAGAGAGAGAGCGAGAGCACGCGCGCGAGAGCGAGAGCACGCGCGCGAGAGCGAGAGCGAGAGCACGCGCGCGAGAGCGAGAGAGAGAGCGAGAGCACGCGCGCGAGAGCGAGAGAGAGAGCGAGAGCACGCGCGCGAGAGCGAGAGAGAGAGCGAGAGCACGCGCGCGAGAGCGAGAGCGAGAGCACGCGCGCGAGAGCGAGAGAGAGAGCGAGAGCACGCGCGCGAGAGAGAGAGCGAGAGCACGCGCGCGAGAGAGAGAGCGAGAGCACGCGCGCGAGAGAGAGAGCGAGAGCACGCGCGCGAGAGCGAGAGAGAGAGCGAGAGCACGCGCGCGAGAGCGAGAGAGAGAGCGAGAGCACGCGCGCGAGAGCGAGAGAGAGAGCGAGAGCACGCGCGCGAGAGCGAGAGCGAGAGCACGCGCGCGAGAGCGAGAGCGAGAGCACGCGCGCGAGAGCGAGAGAGACAGCGCGAGAGCGAGAGAGAGCGCGAGAGCGAGAGAGACAGCGCGAGAGCGAGCGCGAGAGCGCGAGAGAGCGCGAGATGGAGAGCGCGAGAGAGCGCGAGACGGAGAGCGCGAGACGGAGAGCGCGTGATGGAGAGAGCGAGATGGAGAGCGCGAGAGCGAGAGAGAGCGCGAGAGCGAGAGAGAGAGCGAGAGCGAGAGAGAGAGCGAGATGGAGAGCGCGAGAGCGAGAGAGAGCGCGAGAGCGAGAGAGAGCGCGAGAGCACGCGAGCGAGAGCGAGAGCACGCGCGCGAGAGCGAGAGAGAGAGCGAGAGCACGCGCGCGAGAGCGAGAGCACGCGCGCGAGAGCGAGAGCGAGAGCACGCGCGCGAGAGCGAGAGAGAGAGCGAGAGCACGCGCGCGAGAGCGAGAGAGAGAGCGAGAGCACGCGCGCGAGAGCGAGAGAGAGAGCGAGAGCACGCGCGCGAGAGCGAGAGAGAGAGCGAGAGCACGCGCGCGAGAGCGAGAGCACGCGCGCGAGAGCGAGAGAGAGAGCGAGAGCACGCGCGCGAGAGAGAGAGCGAGAGCACGCGCGCGAGAGAGAGAGCGAGAGCACGCGCGCGAGAGAGAGAGCGAGAGCACGCGCGCGAGAGCGAGAGAGAGCGAGAGCACGCGCGCGAGAGCGAGAGAGAGAGCGAGAGCACGCGCGCGAGAGCGAGAGAGAGAGCGAGAGCGAGAGCACGCGCGCGAGAGCGAGAGAGAGAGCGAGAGCACGCGCGCGAGAGCGAGAGAGAGAGCGAGAGCACGCGCGCGAGAGCGAGAGCGAGAGCACGCGCGCGAGAGCGAGAGAGAGAGCGAGAGCACGCGCGCGAGAGAGAGAGCGAGAGCACGCGCGCGAGAGAGAGAGCGAGAGCACGCGCGCGAGAGAGAGAGCGAGAGCACGCGCGCGAGAGCGAGAGAGAGAGCGAGAGCACGCGCGCGAGAGCGAGAGAGAGAGCGAGAGCACGCGCGCGAGAGCGAGAGAGAGAGCGAGAGCACGCGCGCGAGAGCGAGAGCGAGAGCACGCGCGCGAGAGCGAGAGCGAGAGCACGCGCGCGAGAGCGAGAGAGACAGCGCGAGAGCGAGAGAGAGCGCGAGAGCGAGAGAGACAGCGCGAGAGCGAGCGCGAGAGCGCGAGAGAGCGCGAGATGGAGAGCGCGAGAGAGCGCGAGACGGAGAGCGCGAGACGGAGAGCGCGTGATGGAGAGAGCGAGATGGAGAGCGCGAGAGCGAGAGAGAGCGCGAGAGCGAGAGAGAGAGCGAGAGCGAGAGAGAGAGCGAGATGGAGAGCGCGAGAGCGAGAGAGAGCGCGAGAGCGAGAGAGAGCGCGAGAGCACGCGAGCGAGAGCGAGAGCACGCGCGCGAGAGCGAGAGAGAGAGCGAGAGCACGCGCGCGAGAGCGAGAGCACGCGCGCGAGAGCGAGAGCGAGAGCACGCGCGCGAGAGCGAGAGAGAGAGCGAGAGCACGCGCGCGAGAGCGAGAGAGAGAGCGAGAGCACGCGCGCGAGAGCGAGAGAGAGAGCGAGAGCACGCGCGCGAGAGCGAGAGAGAGAGCGAGAGCACGCGCGCGAGAGCGAGAGCACGCGCGCGAGAGCGAGAGAGAGAGCGAGAGCACGCGCGCGAGAGAGAGAGCGAGAGCACGCGCGCGAGAGAGAGAGCGAGAGCACGCGCGCGAGAGAGAGAGCGAGAGCACGCGCGCGAGAGCGAGAGAGAGAGCGAGAGCACGCGCGCGAGAGCGAGAGAGAGAGCGAGAGCACGCGCGCGAGAGCGAGAGAGAGAGCGAGAGCGAGAGCACGCGCGCGAGAGCGAGAGCGAGAGCACGCGCGCGAGAGCGAGAGAGAGAGCGAGAGCACGCGCGCGAGAGCGAGAGAGACAGCGCGAGAGCGAGAGAGAGCGCGAGAGCGAGAGAGACAGCGCGAGAGCGAGCGCGAGAGCGCGAGAGAGCGCGAGATGGAGAGCGCGAGAGAGCGCGAGATGGAGAGCGCGAGAGAGAGCGAGATGGAGAGCGCGAGAGCGCGAGAGAGAGCGAGAGCACGCGCGCGAGAGCGCGAGAGAGAGCGAGAGCACGCGCGCGAGAGCGAGAGAGAGAGCGAGAGCACGCGCGCGAGAGCGAGAGAGAGCGAGAGCACGCGCGCGAGAGCGAGAGAGAGAGCGAGAGCACGCGCGCGAGAGCGAGAGCACGCGCGCGAGAGCGAGAGAGAGAGCGAGAGCACGCGCGCGAGAGCGAGAGAGAGAGCGAGAGCACGCGCGCGAGAGCGAGAGCACGCGCGCGAGAGCGAGAGAGAGAGCGAGAGCATGCGCGCGAGAGCGAGAGAGAGAGCGAGAGCACGCGCGAGAGAGAGAGCGAGAGCACGCGCGCGAGAGAGCGAGAGAGAGAGCGAGAGAGAGAGCGAGAGAGAGAGCGAGAGCACGCGCGAGAGTGAGAGCGAGAGCACGCGCGAGAGAGTGAGCGAGAGCGCGCGCGCGAGAGAGAGAGCGAGAGCGCGCGCGCGAGAGAGAGAGCGAGAGCGCGCGCGAGAGAGAGCGAGAGCGAGAGCGCGCGCGCGAGAGCGAGTGCGCGCGCGCGAGAGAGCGAGAGAGAGAGCGCGCGCGCGAGAGAGCGAGAGAGAGAGCGAGAGCGCGCGAGAGAGCGAGAGAGAGAGCGAGAGCGCGCGCGAGCGAGAGCGAGAGCGCGCGCGCGAGAGAGCGAGAGCGCGCGCGCGAGAGAGCGAGAGCGCGCGCGCGAGAGAGCGAGAGCGAGAGAGCGAGAGCGAGAGAGCGAGAGAGCGAGAGCGAGAGAGCGAGAGCGAGAGCACGCGCGCGAGAGAGCGAGAGCGAGAGCACGCGCGCGAGAGAGCGAGAGCGAGAGCACGCGCGCGAGAGAGCGAGAGCGAGAGCACGCGCGCGAGAGAGCGAGAGCGAGAGCGAGAGCACGCGCGAGAGAGAGAGCGAGATGGAGAGCGCGAGAGAGAGCGCGAGAGAGAGCGCGAGAGAGAGCGCGAGAGAGAGCGCGAGAGAGAGCGCGAGATGGAGAGCGCGAGATGGAGAGCGCGAGAGAGAGAGCGCGAGAGAGAGAGCGCGAGAGAGAGAGCGCGAGAGAGAGAGAGAGAGCGAGATGGAGAGCGCGAGAGAGAGAGCGAGATGGAGAGCGCGAGAGCGAGAGAGAGCGAGATGGAGAGCGCGAGAGAGAGAGCGCGAGATGGAGAGCGCGAGATGGAGAGCGCGAGATGGAGAGCGCGAGAGCGAGAGCGCGAGAGCGAGAGCGCGAGAGCGAGAGCGCGAGAGCGAGAGAGCGAGCGAGATGGAGAGCGCGAGAGCGAGAGAGCGAGCGAGATGGAGAGCGCGAGAGCGAGAGAGCGAGCGAGATGGAGAGCGCGAGAGCGAGAGAGCGAGCGAGATGGAGAGCACGAGAGCGAGAGAGCGAGCGAGATGGAGAGCGCGAGAGCGAGAGAGAGAGCGAGAGCACGCGCGCGCGAGAGCGAGAGAGAGAGCGAGAGCACGCGCGCGCGAGAGCGAGAGAGAGAGCGAGAGCACGCGCGCGCGAGAGCGAGAGCACGCGCGCGCGAGAGCGAGAGAGAGAGCGAGAGCACGCGCGCGAGAGCGATAGAGAGAGCGAGAGCACGCGCGCGAGAGCGAGAGCACGCGCGCGAGAGCGAGAGAGAGAGACAGAGCACGCGCGCGAGAGCGAGAGAGAGAGCGAGAGCACGCGCGCGAGAGCGAGAGAGAGAGCGAGAGCACGCGCGCGAGAGCGAGAGAGAGAGCAAGAGAGAGAGCGAGAGCATGCGCGCGAGAGCGAGAGAGAGAGCGAGAGCACGCGCATGAGAGAGAGAGCGCGAGAGCACGCGCGCGAGAGCGAGAGAGAGAGCGCGAGAGCACGCGCGCGAGAGCGAGAGAGAGAGCGCGAGAGCACGCGCGCGAGAGCGAGAGAGAGAGCGCGAGAGCACGCGCGCGAGAGCGAGAGAGAGAGCGCGTGAGCACGCGCGCGAGAGCGAGAGAGAGAGCGCGAGAGCACGCGCGCGAGAGCGAGAGAGAGAGCGAGAGAGAGAGCGCGAGAGAGAGCGCGAGAGAGAGAGCGCGAGAGAGAGAGCGCGAGAGAGAGAGCGCGAGAGAGAGAGCGCGAGAGCGAGAGAGCGAGAGAGCGAGAGAGAGAGCGCGAGAGCGAGAGAGAGAGCGCGAGAGCACGCGCGCGAGAGAGAGAGCGCGAGAGCGAGAGAGAGAGCGCGAGAGCACGCGCGCGAGAGAGAGAGCGCGAGAGCGAGAGAGAGAGCGCGAGAGCACGCGCGCGAGAGAGAGAGCGCGAGAGCGAGAGAGCGAGAGCGCGAGAGAGAGCGCGAGAGCGAGAGCGAGAGCGCGAGAGCACGCACGCGAGAGCGAGAGAGAGAGAGCGCGAGAGCACGCGCGCGAGAGCGAGAGAGAGAGCAAGAGAGAGAGCGAGAGCATGCGCGCGAGAGCGAGAGAGAGCGAGAGCACGCGCATGAGAGAGAGAGCGCGAGAGCACGCGCGCGAGAGCGAGAGAGAGAGCGCGAGAGCACGCGCGCGAGAGCGAGAGAGAGAGCGCGAGAGCACGCGCGCGAGAGCGAGAGAGAGAGCGCGTGAGCACGCGCGCGAGAGCGAGAGAGAGAGCGCGAGAGCACGCGCGCGAGAGCGAGAGAGAGAGCGCGAGAGAGAGAGCGCGAGAGAGAGAGCGCGAGAGAGAGAGCGCGAGAGCGAGAGAGCGCGAGAGCGAGAGAGCGAGAGAGCGAGAGAGAGAGCGCGAGAGCGAGAGAGAGAGCGCGAGAGCACGCGCGCGAGAGAGCGCGAGAGCAAGAGAGAGAGCGCGAGAGCACGAGCGCGAGAGCGAGAGAGAGAGCGCGAGAGCACGCGCGCGAGAGAGAGAGCGCGAGAGCGAGAGAGCGAGAGCGCGAGAGAGAGCGCGAGAGCGAGAGCGAGAGCGCGAGAGCACGCGCGCGAGAGCGAGAGCGCGAGAGCACGCACGCGAGAGCGAGAGAGAGAGAGCGCGAGAGCACGCGCGCGAGAGCGAGAGCGCGAGAGCACGCGCGCGAGAGCGAGAGAGAGAGCGCGAGAGCACGCGCGCGAGAGCGAGAGAGAGCGCGAGAGCACGCGTGCGAGAGCGAGAGAGAGCGCGAGAGCACGCGCGCGAGAGCGCGAGAGCACGCGCGCGAGAGAGCGAGTGCGAGAGCACGCGCGCGAGAGAGCGAGAGCGAGGGCATGCGCGCGAGAGAGCGAGAGCACGCGCGCGAGAGAGCGAGAGCGAGAGAACGCGCGCGAGAGAGCGAGGGCGAGAGCGAGAGCACGCGCGCGAGAGAGAGAGGGAGAGCACGCGCGCGAGAGAGAGAGCGAGAGCACGCGCGCGAGAGAGAGAGAGCGAGAGCACGCGCGCGAGAGAGAGCGAGCGAGAGCACGCGCGCGAGAGAGAGCGAGAGCAAGCGCGCGAGAGAGAGAGCGAGAGCACGCGCGCGAGAGAGAGAGAGCGAGAGCACGCGCGCGAGAGAGAGAGAGAGCGAGAGCACGCGCGCGAGAGAGAGCGAGCGAGAGCACGCGCGAGAGAGAGAGCGAGAGCGCGCGCGCGAGAGAGCGAGAGCGAGAGCGCGCGCGCGAGAGAGCGAGAGCGAGAGCGCGCGCGCGAGAGAGCGAGAGCGAGAGCGAGAGCGCGCGCGCGAGAGAGCGAGAGCGAGAGCGCGCGCGCGAGAGAGCGAGAGCGAGAGAGCGAGAGCGAGAGCGAGAGAGCGAGAGAGCGAGAGAGCGAGAGCGAGAGCACGCGCGCGAGAGAGCGAGAGCGAGAGCACGCGCGCGAGAGAGCGAGAGCGAGAGCACGCGCGCGAGAGAGCGAGAGCGAGAGCGAGAGCACGCGCGAGAGAGAGAGCGAGATGGAGAGCGCGAGAGAGAGCGCGAGAGAGAGCGCGAGAGAGAGCGCGAGAGAGAGCGCGAGAGAGAGCGCGAGATGGAGAGCGCGAGAGAGAGAGCGCGAGAGAGAGAGCGCGAGAGAGAGAGCGCGAGAGAGAGCGCGAGAGAGAGCGCGAGATGGAGAGAGAGAGCGAGATGGAGAGCGCGAGAGAGAGAGCGAGATGGAGAGCGCGAGAGCGAGAGAGAGCGAGATGGAGAGCGCGAGAGAGAGAGCGCGAGATGGAGAGCGCGAGATGGAGAGCGCGAGATGGAGAGCGCGAGATGGAGAGCGCGAGATGGAGAGCGCGAGAGCGAGAGAGAGAGCGAGATGGAGAGCGCGAGAGCGAGAGAGAGAGCGAGATGGAGAGCGCGAGAGCGAGAGAGCGAGCGAGATGGAGAGCGCGAGAGCGAGAGAGCGAGCGAGATGGAGAGCGCGAGAGCGAGAGAGAGAGCGAGATGGAGAGCGCGAGAGAGAGGGCGAGATGGAGAGCGCGAGAGGGAGAGCGCGAGAGGGAGAGCGCGAGAGGGAGAGCGCGAGATGGAGAGCGCGAGATGGAGAGCGCGTGATGGAGAGCGCGTGATGGAGAGCGCGAGACGGAGAGCGCGAGATGGAGAGCGCGAGACGGAGAGCGCGAGACGGAGAGCGCGAGACGGAGAGCGCGTGATGGAGAGAGCGAGATGGAGAGCGCGAGAGCGAGAGAGAGCGCGAGAGCGAGAGAGAGAGCGAGAGCGAGAGAGAGAGCGAGATGGAGAGCGCGAGAGCGAGAGAGAGCGCGAGAGCGAGAGAGAGCGCGAGAGCACGCGAGCGAGAGCGAGAGCACGCGCGCGAGAGCGAGAGAGAGAGCGAGAGCACGCGCGCGAGAGCGAGAGCACGCGCGCGAGAGCGAGAGCGAGAGCACGCGCGCGAGAGCGAGAGAGAGAGCGAGAGCACGCGCGCGAGAGCGAGAGAGAGAGCGAGAGCACGCGCGCGAGAGCGAGAGAGAGAGCGAGAGCACGCGCGCGAGAGCGAGAGCGAGAGCACGCGCGCGAGAGCGAGAGAGAGAGCGAGAGCACGCGCGCGAGAGAGAGAGCGAGAGCACGCGCGCGAGAGAGAGAGCGAGAGCACGCGCGCGAGAGAGAGAGCGAGAGCACGCGCGCGAGAGCGAGAGAGAGAGCGAGAGCACGCGCGCGAGAGCGAGAGAGAGAGCGAGAGCACGCGCGCGAGAGCGAGAGAGAGAGCGAGAGCACGCGCGCGAGAGCGAGAGCACGCGCGCGAGAGCGAGAGCGAGAGCACGCGCGCGAGAGCGAGAGAGACAGCGCGAGAGCGAGAGAGAGCGCGAGAGCGAGAGAGACAGCGCGAGAGCGAGCGCGAGAGCGCGAGAGAGCGCGAGATGGAGAGCGCGAGAGAGCGCGAGACGGAGAGCGCGAGACGGAGAGCGCGTGATGGAGAGAGCGAGATGGAGAGCGCGAGAGCGAGAGAGAGCGCGAGAGCGAGAGAGAGAGCGAGAGCGAGAGAGAGAGCGAGATGGAGAGCGCGAGAGCGAGAGAGAGCGCGAGAGCGAGAGAGAGCGCGAGAGCACGCGAGCGAGAGCGAGAGCACGCGCGCGAGAGCGAGAGAGAGAGCGAGAGCACGCGCGCGAGAGCGAGAGCACGCGCGCGAGAGCGAGAGCGAGAGCACGCGCGCGAGAGCGAGAGAGAGAGCGAGAGCACGCGCGCGAGAGCGAGAGAGAGAGCGAGAGCACGCGCGCGAGAGCGAGAGAGAGAGCGAGAGCACGCGCGCGAGAGCGAGAGCGAGAGCACGCGCGCGAGAGCGAGAGAGAGAGCGAGAGCACGCGCGCGAGAGAGAGAGCGAGAGCACGCGCGCGAGAGAGAGAGCGAGAGCACGCGCGCGAGAGCGAGAGAGAGAGCGAGAGCACGCGCGCGAGAGCGAGAGAGAGAGCGAGAGCACGCGCGCGAGAGCGAGAGAGAGAGCGAGAGCACGCGCGCGAGAGCGAGAGAGAGAGCGAGAGCACGCGCGCGAGAGCGAGAGAGAGAGCGAGAGCACGCGCGCGAGAGCGAGAGAGAGAGCACGCGCGCGAGAGCGAGAGAGAGAGCGAGAGCACGCGCGCGAGAGCGAGAGAGAGCGAGAGCACGCGCGCGAGAGCGAGAGAGAGAGCGAGAGCACGCGCGCGAGAGCGAGAGCACGCGCGCGAGAGCGAGAGAGAGAGCGAGAGCACGCGCGCGAGAGCGAGAGAGAGAGCGAGAGCGAGAGCACGCGCGCGAGAGCGAGAGCACGCGCGCGAGAGCGAGAGAGAGAGCGAGAGCATGCGCGCGAGAGCGAGAGAGAGAGCGAGAGCACGCGCGAGAGAGAGAGCGAGAGCACGCGCGCGAGAGAGCGAGAGCACGCGCGCGAGAGAGAGAGCGAGAGCAAGCGCGCGAGAGAGCGAGAGCACGCGCGCGAGAGAGCGCGCGCGAGAGAGCGAGAGAGAGAGAGAGAGAGAGCGAGAGAGAGAGCGAGAGAGAGAGCGAGAGAGAGAGCGAGAGCACGCGCGAGAGTGAGAGCGAGAGCACGCGCGAGAGAGTGAGCGAGAGCGCGCGCGCGAGAGAGAGAGCGAGAGCGCGCGCGCGAGAGAGCGAGAGCGAGAGCACGCGCGCGAGAGCGAGAGAGAGAGCGAGAGCACGCGCGCGAGAGCGAGAGAGAGAGCGAGAGCACGCGCGCGAGAGAGAGAGCGAGAGCACGCGCGCGAGAGCGAGAGCGAGAGCACGCGCGCGAGAGCGAGAGAGAGAGCGAGAGCACGCGCGCGAGAGCGAGAGAGAGAGCGAGAGCACGCGCGCGAGAGCGAGAGAGAGAGCGAGAGCGCGCGCGAGCGAGAGCGAGAGCGCGCGCGCGAGAGAGCGAGAGCGCGCGCGCGAGAGAGCGAGAGCGCGCGCGCGAGAGAGCGAGAGCGAGAGAGCGAGAGCGAGAGAGCGAGAGAGCGAGAGAGCGAGAGAGCGAGAGCGAGAGCACGCGCGCGAGAGAGCGAGAGCGAGAGCACGCGCGCGAGAGAGCGAGAGCGAGAGCACGCGCGCGAGAGAGCGAGAGCGAGAGCACGCGCGCGAGAGAGCGAGAGCGAGAGCGAGAGCACGCGCGAGAGAGAGAGCGAGATGGAGAGCGCGAGAGAGAGCGCGAGAGAGAGCGCGAGAGAGAGCGCGAGATGGAGAGCGCGAGATGGAGAGCGCGAGAGAGAGAGCGCGAGAGAGAGAGCGCGAGAGAGAGAGCGCGAGAGAGAGAGAGAGAGCGAGATGGAGAGCGCGAGAGAGAGAGCGAGATGGAGAGCGCGAGAGCGAGAGAGAGCGAGATGGAGAGCGCGAGAGAGAGAGCGCGAGATGGAGAGCGCGAGAGCGAGAGCGCGAGAGCGAGAGCGCGAGAGCGAGAGCGCGAGAGCGAGAGAGCGAGCGAGATGGAGAGCGCGAGAGCGAGAGAGCGAGCGAGATGGAGAGCGCGAGAGCGAGAGAGCGAGAGAGCGAGCGAGATGGAGAGCGCGAGAGCGAGAGAGCGAGCGAGATGGAGAGCGCGAGAGCGAGAGAGAGAGCGAGAGCACGCGCGCGCGAGAGCGAGAGAGAGAGCGAGAGCACGCGCGCGCGAGAGCGAGAGAGAGAGCGAGAGCACGCGCGCGCGAGAGCGAGAGCACGCGCGCGCGAGAGCGAGAGAGAGAGCGAGAGCACGCGCGCGAGAGCGAGAGAGAGAGCGAGAGCACGCGCGCGAGAGCGAGAGAGAGAGCGAGAGCACGCGCGCGAGAGCGAGAGCACGCGCGCGAGAGCGAGAGAGAGAGACAGAGCACGCGCGCGAGAGCGAGAGAGAGAGCGAGAGCACGCGCGCGAGAGCGAGAGAGAGAGCGAGAGCACGCGCGCGAGAGCGAGAGAGAGAGCAAGAGAGAGAGCGAGAGCATGCGCGCGAGAGCGAGAGAGAGAGCGAGAGCACGCGCATGAGAGAGAGAGCGCGAGAGCACGCGCGCGAGAGCGAGAGAGAGAGCGCGAGAGCACGCGCGCGAGAGCGAGAGAGAGAGCGCGAGAGCACGCGCGCGAGAGCGAGAGAGAGAGCGCGTGAGCACGCGCGCGAGAGCGAGAGAGAGAGCGCGAGAGCACGCGCGCGAGAGCGAGAGAGAGAGCGAGAGAGAGAGCGCGAGAGAGAGAGCGCGAGAGAGAGAGCGCGAGAGAGAGAGCGCGAGAGCGAGAGAGCGAGAGAGCGAGAGAGAGAGCGCGAGAGCGAGAGAGAGAGCGCGAGAGCACGCGCGCGAGAGAGAGAGCGCGAGAGCGAGAGAGAGAGCGCGAGAGCGAGAGAGAGAGCGCGAGAGCACGCGCGCGAGAGAGAGAGCGCGAGAGCGAGAGAGCGAGAGCGCGAGAGAGAGCGCGAGAGCGAGAGCGAGAGCGCGAGAGCACGCACGCGAGAGCGAGAGAGAGAGAGCGCGAGAGCACGCGCGCGAGAGCGAGAGAGAGAGCAAGAGAGAGAGCGAGAGCATGCGCGCGAGAGCGAGAGAGAGAGCGAGAGCACGCGCATGAGAGAGAGAGCGCGAGAGCACGCGCGCGAGAGCGAGAGAGAGAGCGCGAGAGCACGCGCGCGAGAGCGAGAGAGAGAGCGCGAGAGCACGCGCGCGAGAGCGAGAGAGAGAGCGCGTGAGCACGCGCGCGAGAGCGAGAGAGAGAGCGCGAGAGCACGCGCGCGAGAGCGAGAGAGAGAGCGCGAGAGAGAGAGCGCGAGAGAGAGAGCGCGAGAGAGAGAGCGCGAGAGAGAGAGCGCGAGAGAGAGAGAGCGCGAGAGCGAGAGAGCGAGAGAGAGAGCGCGAGAGCGAGAGAGAGAGCGCGAGAGCACGCGCGCGAGAGAGCGCGAGAGCAAGAGAGAGAGCGCGAGAGCACGAGCGCGAGAGCGAGAGAGAGAGCGCGAGAGCACGCGCGCGAGAGAGAGAGCGCGAGAGCGAGAGAGCGAGAGCGCGAGAGAGAGCGCGAGAGCGAGAGCGAGAGCGCGAGAGCACGCGCGCGAGAGCGAGAGCGCGAGAGCACGCACGCGAGAGCGAGAGAGAGAGAGCGCGAGAGCACGCGCGCGAGAGCGAGAGCGCGAGAGCACGCGCGCGAGAGCGAGAGAGAGAGCGCGAGAGCACGCGCGCGAGAGCGAGAGAGAGCGCGAGAGCACGCGTGCGAGAGCGAGAGAGAGCGCGAGAGCACGCGCGCGAGAGCGCGAGAGCACGCGCGCGAGAGAGCGAGTGCGAGAGCACGCGCGCGAGAGAGCGAGTGCGAGAGCACGCGCGCGAGAGAGCGAGAGCGAGGGCATGCGCGCGAGAGAGCGAGAGCACGCGCGCGAGAGAGCGAGAGCGAGAGAACGCGCGCGAGACAGCGAGGGCGAGAGCGAGAGCACGCGCGCGAGAGAGAGAGGGAGAGCACGCGCGCGAGAGAGAGAGCGAGAGCACGCGCGCGAGAGAGAGAGAGCGAGAGCACGCGCGCGAGAGAGAGCGAGCGAGAGCACGCGCGCGAGAGAGAGCGAGCGAGAGCACGCGCGCGAGAGAGAGCGAGAGCACGCGCGCGAGAGAGAGAGCGAGAGCACGCGCGCGAGAGAGAGAGAGCGAGAGCACGCGCGCGAGAGAGAGAGAGAGCGAGAGCACGCGCGCGAGAGAGAGAGAGAGCGAGAGCACGCGCGCGAGAGAGAGCGAGAGCACGCGCGAGAGAGAGAGCGAGAGCACGCGCGCGAGAGAGTGAGCGAGAGCACGCGCGCGAGAGAGAGAGCGAGAGCACGCGCGCGAGAGCGCGAGAGAGAGAGCGAGAGCACGCGCGCGAGAGCGCGAGAGAGAGAGCGAGAGAGAGAGCGAGAGAGAGAGCGAGAGAGAGAGCGAGAGAGAGACAGCGAGATGGAGAGCGCGAGATGGAGAGCGCGAGATGGAGAGCGAGATGGAGAGCGCGAGATGGAGAGCGCGAGATGGAGAGCGCGAGATGGAGAGCGAGATGGAGAGCGCGAGAGCGAGAGAGAGAGCGAGATGGAGAGCGCCAGAGCGAGAGTGAGATGGAGAGCGCAAGAGCGAGAGAGAGAGCGAGATGGAGAGCGCGAGAGAGAGCGCGAGATGGAGAGCGCGAGAGAGAGCGCGAGAGCGAGAGAGAGAGAGCGAGAGAGAGAGAGCGAGATGGAGAGCGCGAGAGAGAGAGCGAGATGGAGAGCGCAAGAGCGAGAGAGAGAGCGAGATGGAGAGCGCGAGAGAGAGCGCGAGATGGAGAGCGCGAGAGAGAGAGCGAGAGAGAGAGCAAGATGGAGAGCGCGAGAGCGAGAGAGAGAGCGAGATGGAGAGCGCGAGAGAGAGAGCGAGATGGAGAGCGCGAGAGAGAGCGCGAGAGAGAGCGCGAGAGAGAGCGCGAGAGAGAGCGCGAGATGGAGAGCGCGAGATGGAGAGCGCGAGATGGAGAGCGCGAGAGCGAGATGGAGAGCGCGAGAGCGAGAGAGAGAGCGAGATGGAGAGCGCGAGAGAGAGAGCGAGATGGAGAGCGCGAGATGGAGAGCGCGAGAGGGAGAGCGCGAGAGGGAGAGCGCGAGATGGAGAGCGCGAGATGGAGAGCGCGAGATGGAGAGCGCGAGATGGAGAGCGCGTGATGGAGAGCGCGAGATGGAGAGCGCGAGAGGGAGAGCGCGAGAGGGAGAGCGCGAGACGGAGAGCGCGAGACGGAGAGCGCGAGACGGAGAGCGCGAGACGGAGAGCGCGAGACGGAGAGCGCGAGAGCGAGAGAGCGAGATGGAGAGCGCGAGAGCGAGAGAGAGCGCGAGAGCGAGAGAGAGAGCGAGATGGAGAGCGCGAGAGCGAGAGAGAGAGCGAGATGGAGAGCGCGAGAGCGAGAGAGAGCGCGAGAGCGAGAGAGAGCGCGAGAGCGAGAGAGAGCGCGAGAGCACGCGAGCGAGAGCGAGAGCACGCGCGCGAGAGCGAGAGCGAGAGCACGCGCGCGAGAGCGAGAGCACGCGCGCGAGAGCGAGAGCGAGAGCACGCGCGCGAGAGCGAGAGAGAGAGCGAGAGCACGCGCGCGAGAGCGAGAGAGAGAGCGAGAGCACGCGCGCGAGAGCGAGAGAGAGAGCGAGAGCACGCGCGCGAGAGCGAGAGAGAGAGCGAGAGCACGCGCGCGAGAGCGAGAGCGAGAGCACGCGCGCGAGAGCGAGAGCACGCGCGCGAGAGAGAGAGCGAGAGCGAGAGCACGCGCGCGAGAGAGAGAGCGAGAGCACGCGCGCGAGAGAGAGAGCGAGAGCACGCGCGCGAGAGCGAGAGAGAGAGCGAGAGCACGCGCGCGAGAGCGAGAGAGAGAGCGAGAGCACGCGCGCGAGAGCGAGAGCGAGAGCACGCGCGCGAGAGCGAGAGAGAGAGCGAGAGCACGCGCGCGAGAGCGAGAGAGACAGCGCGAGAGCGAGAGAGAGAGCGCGAGAGCGAGAGAGAGAGCGCGAGAGCGAGAGAGACAGCGCGAGAGCGAGCGCGAGAGCGCGAGAGCGCGCGAGATGGAGAGCGCGAGAGAGAGCGAGATGGAGAGCGCGAGAGAGAGCGAGATGGAGAGCGCGAGAGCGCGAGAGAGAGCGAGAGCACGCGCGCGAGAGCGCGAGAGAGAGCGAGAGCACGCGCGCGAGAGCGAGAGAGAGAGCGAGAGCACGCGCGCGAGAGCGAGAGAGAGCGAGAGCACGCGCGCGAGAGCGAGAGAGAGAGCGAGAGCACGCGCGCGAGAGCGAGAGCACGCGCGCGAGAGCGAGAGAGAGAGCGAGAGCACGCGCGCGAGAGCGAGAGAGAGAGCGAGAGCACGCGCGCGAGAGCGAGAGCACGCGCGCGAGAGAGAGAGCGAGAGCACGCGCGCGAGAGAGCGAGAGCACGCGCGCGAGAGAGAGAGCGAGAGCACGCGCGCGAGAGAGAGAGTGAGAGCGCGCGCGCGAGAGAGCGAGAGAGAGAGCGCGCGCGCGAGAGAGCGAGAGAGAGAGCGAGAGCGCGCGAGAGAGCGAGAGAGAGAGCGAGAGCGCGCGAGAGAGCGAGAGAGAGAGCGAGAGCGCGCGAGAGAGCGAGAGAGAGAGCGAGAGCGCGCGCGCGAGAGAGCGAGAGCGAGAGCGCGCGCGCGAGAGAGCGAGAGCGAGAGCGCGCGCGCGAGAGAGCGAGAGAGAGAGCGAGAGAGAGAGCGAGAGAGAGAGCGAGAGAGAGAGCGAGAGAGAGAGCGAGAGCACGCGCGAGAGTGAGAGCGAGAGCACGCGCGAGAGAGAGAGCGAGAGCGCGCGCGCGAGAGAGAGAGCGAGAGCGCGCGCGCGAGAGAGCGAGAGCGAGAGCGCGCGCGCGAGAGAGCGAGAGAGAGAGCGCGCGCGCGAGAGAGCGAGAGCGAGAGCGCGCGCGCGAGAGAGCGAGAGCGAGAGCGAGAGCGCGCGCGCGAGAGAGCGAGAGCGAGAGCGCGCGCGCGAGAGAGCGAGAGCGAGAGAGCGAGAGCGAGAGAGCGAGAGAGCGAGAGAGCGAGAGCGAGAGCACGCGCGCGAGAGAGCGAGAGCGAGAGCACGCGCGCGAGAGAGCGAGAGCGAGAGCACGCGCGCGAGAGAGCGAGAGCGAGAGCACGCGCGCGAGAGAGCGAGAGCGAGAGCACGCGCGAGAGAGAGAGCGAGATGGAGAGCGCGAGAGCGCGAGAGAGCGCGAGAGAGAGCGCGAGAGAGAGCGCGAGAGAGAGCGCGAGAGAGAGCGCGAGAGAGAGCGCGAGAGAGAGCGCGAGATGGAGAGCGCGAGAGAGAGAGCGCGAGAGAGAGAGCGCGAGAGAGAGCGCGAGAGAGAGCGCGAGAGAGAGCGCGAGAGAGAGCGCGAGAGAGAGCGCGAGAGAGAGCGCGAGAGAGAGCGCGAGAGAGAGCGCGAGATGGAGAGAGAGAGCGAGATGGAGAGCGCGAGAGAGAGAGCGAGATGGAGAGCGCGAGAGCGAGAGAGAGCGAGATGGAGAGCGCGAGAGAGAGAGCGCGAGATGGAGAGCGCGAGATGGAGAGCGCGAGATGGAGAGCGCGAGATGGAGAGCGCGAGATGGAGAGCGCGAGAGCGAGAGCGAGAGAGAGAGCGAGATGGAGAGCGCGAGAGCGAGAGAGAGAGCGAGATGGAGAGCGCGAGAGCGAGAGAGCGAGCGAGATGGAGAGCGCGAGAGCGAGAGAGCGAGCGAGATGGAGAGCGCGAGAGCGAGAGAGCGAGCGAGATGGAGAGCGCGAGAGCGAGAGAGAGAGCGAGATGGAGAGCGCGAGAGAGAGAGCGAGATGGAGAGCGCGAGAGGGAGAGCGCGAGATGGAGAGCGCGAGATGGAGAGCGCGAGATGGAGAGCGCGTGATGGAGAGCGCGTGATGGAGAGCGCGTGATGGAGAGCGCGTGATGGAGAGCGCGAGATGGAGAGCGCGAGATGGAGAGCGCGAGAGGGAGAGCGCGAGACGGAGAGCGCGAGACGGAGAGCGCGAGACGGAGAGCGCGAGACGGAGAGCGCGAGACGGAGAGCGCGTGATGGAGAGAGCGAGATGGAGAGCGCGAGAGCGAGAGAGAGAGCTAGATGGAGAGCGCGAGAGCGAGAGAGAGCGCGAGAGCGAGAGAGAGAGCGAGAGCGAGAGAGAGAGCGAGATGGAGAGCGCGAGAGCGAGAGAGAGCGCGAGAGCGAGAGAGAGCGCGAGAGCACGCGAGCGAGAGCGAGAGCACGCGCGCGAGAGCGAGAGAGAGAGCGAGAGCACGCGCGCGAGAGCGAGAGCACGCGCGCGAGAGCGAGAGCGAGAGCACGCGCGCGAGAGCGAGAGAGAGAGCGAGAGCACGCGCGCGAGAGCGAGAGAGAGAGCGAGAGCACGCGCGCGAGAGCGAGAGAGAGAGCGAGAGAGAGAGCGAGAGAGAGAGCGAGAGAGAGAGCGAGAGCACGCGCGAGAGTGAGAGCGAGAGCACGCGCGAGAGAGAGAGCGAGAGCGCGCGCGCGAGAGAGAGAGCGAGAGCGCGCGCGCGAGAGAGCGAGAGCGAGAGCGCGCGCGCGAGAGAGCGAGAGAGAGAGCGCGCGCGCGAGAGAGCGAGAGAGAGAGCGAGAGCGCGCGAGAGAGCGAGAGAGAGAGCGAGAGCGCGCGCGCGAGAGAGCGAGAGCGAGAGCGCGCGCGCGAGAGAGCGAGAGTGAGAGCGCGCGCGCGAGAGAGCGAGAGCGAGAGCGAGAGCGCGCGCGCGAGAGAGCGAGAGCGAGAGCGCGCGCGCGAGAGAGCGAGAGCGAGAGAGCGAGAGCGAGAGAGCGAGAGAGCGAGAGAGCGAGAGCGAGAGCACGCGCGCGAGAGAGCGAGAGCGAGAGCACGCGCGCGAGAGAGCGAGAGCGAGAGCACGCGCGCGAGAGAGCGAGAGCGAGAGCACGCGCGCGAGAGAGCGAGAGCGAGAGCACGCGCGAGAGAGAGAGCGAGATGGAGAGCGCGAGAGCGCGAGAGAGCGCGAGAGAGAGCGCGAGAGAGAGCGCGAGAGAGAGCGCGAGAGAGAGCGCGAGAGAGAGCGCGAGAGAGAGCGCGAGATGGAGAGCGCGAGAGAGAGAGCGCGAGAGAGAGAGCGCGAGAGAGAGAGCGCGAGAGAGAGCGCGAGAGAGAGCGCGAGAGAGAGCGCGAGAGAGAGCGCGAGAGAGAGCGCGAGAGAGAGCGCGAGAGAGAGCGCGAGATGGAGAGAGAGAGCGAGATGGAGAGCGCGAGAGAGAGAGCGAGATGGAGAGCGCGAGAGCGAGAGAGAGCGAGATGGAGAGCGCGAGAGAGAGAGCGCGAGATGGAGAGCGCGAGATGGAGAGCGCGAGATGGAGAGCGCGAGATGGAGAGCGCGAGATGGAGAGCGCGAGATGGAGAGCGCGAGAGCGAGAGCGAGAGAGAGAGCGAGATGGAGAGCGCGAGAGCGAGAGAGAGAGCGAGATGGAGAGCGCGAGAGCGAGAGAGCGAGCGAGATGGAGAGCGCGAGAGCGAGAGAGCGAGCGAGATGGAGAGCGCGAGAGCGAGAGAGCGAGCGAGATGGAGAGCGCGAGAGCGAGAGAGAGAGCGAGATGGAGAGCGCGAGAGAGAGAGCGAGATGGAGAGCGCGAGAGGGAGAGCGCGAGATGGAGAGCGCGAGATGGAGAGCGCGAGATGGAGAGCGCGAGATGGAGAGCGCGTGATGGAGAGCGCGTGATGGAGAGCGCGAGATGGAGAGCGCGAGATGGAGAGCGCGAGAGGGAGAGCGCGAGACGGAGAGCGCGAGACGGAGAGCGCGAGACGGAGAGCGCGAGACGGAGAGCGCGAGACGGAGAGCGCGTGATGGAGAGAGCGAGATGGAGAGCGCGAGAGCGAGAGAGAGAGCTAGATGGAGAGCGCGAGAGCGAGAGAGAGCGCGAGAGCGAGAGAGAGAGCGAGAGCGAGAGAGAGAGCGAGATGGAGAGCGCGAGAGCGAGAGAGAGCGCGAGAGCGAGAGAGAGCGCGAGAGCACGCGAGCGAGAGCGAGAGCACGCGCGCGAGAGCGAGAGAGAGAGCGAGAGCACGCGCGCGAGAGCGAGAGCACGCGCGCGAGAGCGAGAGCGAGAGCACGCGCGCGAGAGCGAGAGAGAGAGCGAGAGCACGCGCGCGAGAGCGAGAGAGAGAGCGAGAGCACGCGCGCGAGAGCGAGAGAGAGAGCGAGAGCACGCGCGCGAGAGCGAGAGCGAGAGCACGCGCGCGAGAGCGAGAGAGAGAGCGAGAGCACGCGCGCGAGAGAGAGAGCGAGAGCACGCGCGCGAGAGAGAGAGCGAGAGCACGCGCGCGAGAGAGAGAGCGAGAGCACGCGCGCGAGAGCGAGAGAGAGAGCGAGAGCACGCGCGCGAGAGCGAGAGAGAGAGCGAGAGCACGCGCGCGAGAGCGAGAGAGAGAGCGAGAGCACGCGCGCGAGAGCGAGAGAGAGAGCGAGAGCACGCGCGCGAGAGCGAGAGAGAGAGCGAGAGCACGCGCGCGAGAGCGAGAGAGAGCGAGAGCACGCGCGCGAGAGCGAGAGAGAGAGCGAGAGCACGCGCGCGAGAGCGAGAGCACGCGCGCGAGAGCGAGAGAGAGAGCGAGAGCACGCGCGCGAGAGCGAGAGAGAGAGCGAGAGCACGCGCGCGAGAGCGAGAGAGAGAGCGAGAGCACGCGCGCGAGAGCGAGAGCACGCGCGCGAGAGCGAGAGAGAGAGCGAGAGCATGCGCGCGAGAGCGAGAGAGAGAGCGAGAGCACGCGCGCGAGAGAGCGAGAGCACGCGCGCGAGAGAGAGAGCGAGAGCACGCGCGCGAGAGAGCGAGAGCACGCGCGCGAGAGAGCGCGCGCGAGAGAGCGAGAGAGAGAGAGAGAGAGAGCGAGAGAGAGAGCGAGAGAGAGAGCGAGAGAGAGAGCGAGAGCACGCGCGAGAGTGAGAGCGAGAGCACGCGCGAGAGAGTGAGCGAGAGCGCGCGCGCGAGAGAGCGAGAGCGAGAGAGCGAGAGAGAGAGAGAGAGAGAGCGAGAGAGAGAGCGAGAGAGAGAGCGAGAGAGAGAGCGAGAGCACGCGCGAGAGTGAGAGCGAGAGCACGCGCGAGAGAGTGAGCGAGAGCGCGCGCGCGAGAGAGAGAGCGAGAGCGCGCGCGCGAGAGAGCGAGAGCGAGAGCGCGCGCGCGAGAGAGCGAGAGCGAGAGCGCGCGCGCGAGAGAGCGAGAGCGAGTGCGCGCGCGCGAGAGAGCGAGAGAGAGAGCGCGCGCGCGAGAGAGCGAGAGAGAGAGCGAGAGCGCGCGAGAGAGCGAGAGAGAGAGCGAGAGCGCGCGCGCGAGAGAGCGAGAGCGAGAGAGCGAGAGCGAGAGCGCGCGCGCGAGAGAGCGAGAGCGAGAGAGCGAGAGCGAGAGCGAGAGAGCGAGAGCGAGAGCACGCGCGCGAGAGAGCGAGAGCGAGAGCACGCGCGCGAGAGCGAGAGCACGCGCGCGAGAGAGCGAGAGCGAGAGCGAGAGCACGCGCGAGAGAGAGAGCGAGATGGAGAGCGCGAGAGAGAGCGCGAGAGAGAGCGCGAGAGAGAGCGCGAGATGGAGAGCGCGAGAGAGAGAGCGCGAGAGAGAGAGCGCGAGAGAGAGAGCGCGAGAGAGAGAGCGCGAGAGAGAGAGCGCGAGAGAGAGAGCGCGAGAGAGAGAGAGAGCGAGATGGAGAGCGCGAGAGAGAGAGCGAGATGGAGAGCGCGAGAGCGAGAGAGAGCGAGATGGAGAGCGCGAGATGGAGAGCGCGAGATGGAGAGCGCGAGATGGAGAGCGCGAGATGGAGAGCGCGAGATGGAGAGCGCGAGAGCGAGAGCGCGAGAGCGAGAGCGAGAGAGCGAGCGAGAGCGAGAGCGCGAGAGCGAGAGAGCGAGCGAGATGGAGAGCGCGAGAGCGAGAGAGCGAGCGAGATGGAGAGCGCGAGAGCGAGAGAGCGAGCGAGATGGAGAGCGCGAGAGCGAGAGAGCGAGCGAGATGGAGAGCGCGAGAGCGAGAGAGAGAGCGAGAGCACGCGCGCGCGAGAGCGAGAGAGAGAGCGAGAGCACGCGCGCGCGAGAGCGAGAGAGAGAGCGAGAGCACGCGCGCGCGAGAGCGAGAGAGAGAGCGAGAGCACGCGCGAGAGCGAGAGAGCGAGAGCACGCGCGAGAGAGAGAGCGAGAGCGAGAGAGCGAGAGCGCGCGCGAGAGAGAGAGCGAGAGCGCGCGCGAGAGAGAGAGCGAGAGCGCGCGCGAGAGAGAGAGCGAGAGCGCGCGCGAGAGAGAGAGCGAGAGCGCGCGCGAGAGAGAGAGCG